>NC_069787.1:73848189-74151219 GCF_027406575.1 Nycticebus coucang | reverse complement strand
TGTGGCTGCATTAGGCCCCTCAACAGTAAGGAACATGGAATATTGGAGTACAGTTGGCTTTGAGCTTCCTGGTTACCACTATGAGGAGAAACCAAAATGAATCAAAGGCTTCTAACTGTTTGGTAAATTCAACCATACTGTTTTTCAGAAAACAGTATAGATTTCTGGTGTACATTCTAAAGAACCAATCCTCAGTACTAATAATGCAGAAAAGTAAAAATATGATCTTCCTATGAAAATATATTGTCGTCATCCTTAAAGAGACACAAGGGCATTCTACTAAACTGTAATTCAGTAAAGCACCTTCCAACACTTCATTTCCACGTTGGGCATGCAGTTCTTCCTACTAGCGGTGAACTTGACTTTCCTACCTTTTGAATTTGGTATACGCCATGTGACTTCCTTGTGCCAGAGGGATTTTAACAGAGGGAATGGGAACAAATACCTGAAATACTCTTCTGTGGTTAGACTTGCTCTGTTGTGCCTCTACCACCAGCATGAGAACGTGTGCTGGATATCCTGAAGGTCAAGGAGGATGAGGCTTGTAGATCAGACCCAGACCTGCAGGAAGAAGCGTAGCTGCTGCAGGGACATCCAGCCAAGTCAGCTGCCTGCCGCCGCCACGCCCTCAGGCCCTGGAGAATAGAAGGGTATTTTACCCTTGCCATTTACAACAATGCTACTTTAATCCACTACATTTTATAATGCTTTATTGTGCAGAACTTTTAAAATTGATGTTTAATAAGATATAATTTATAGACAAGGCAATTCATTTTTTTCAAGTATATCATATTATGAATTCTGAAAAACAAATACAAGCATTTAACCACCAACACAAGTAAGACATAAAACATTTTTATCACACCGAAAATCCATTCATTCCTCTGCAGTTATTCTCCTCCATGGCTCCTTGTCCCTGTCAATCACTGATCTATTTATAGTTTTGCCAAATTATCATATAAATATAACCACATAGGATGTAGACCTTTGTCTCTGCCTTTACTTAAAATAATACAGTTGAGATCAATTTATGTTGTCGTATTTATCAATAGTTTATCAGCATTTATCTGTTTGTCAGAACTGTCAAACTGTTCACTCAAGTAGCTATACAGACAAATACTATTATTCCTGAATAGTACTGTTGTATGGCTACACCATAGTTTGTTTCCACAGATTTTGGACATCGGGTTATGTCCAGTTGGCTATATGAATAGAAGTATCGTACAGGCACATGCAACTTTTCATAGGGACATATGTTTGCACTTAGCTTAAACACCTAGGAGCAGAATCACCCGACCATATGGAGTATACACTTGTAAGAAACTGTCAAACTGTTCACTCAAGTAGCTATACAATTTTGCATTACCTTCAGAATTGAACGAGAGTTTCGGTCACTCCACATCCTCACAAAGACTGGCTATTTTCAGATTTTATGATTTAAGCCATTTTTAGAAATGTGCAACGGTATCTGGACAATATTTTTGTGCCAATGCTTAAATGACACAAAAAGAGTTAAGTGAATATGAGACAGATACAAGGTTACCTGGTTTTCTGGATTTCATGGTTAAGCTACTGCTGTTTAAATTAAAAAAAAAAAGGCAGAAGTTAACCCATGATTTAATTGTTGCAAAATGTACTCTTTCAGAAAAATTTGAACATCTACTAGGACTTCCATATTGTCTCGTGTTATTTCCTACAGCCTCTGATATTACAGTGCCCATGTGTCTGTTCTATGCAACACTGCCCCAGGCAATTATTCTTTCCCTCTTTTCCCTGATTTTATTTTAATAGCTGCAACCTGGGTTCCATTGACTGCATTAAATAAAAAAGACCTGAGTTGTTTTATTACATCTGCTTTCTAAACAGAAATAAAATCCCATACAGAATTAGACCTCCAGGACTGGAGGCATGAAACCGAACTTGGGGAGAAGAGAAGTTTTCTATACTGTTCTAGTGTTTAATTTCTCAGTCAAAGAAATGAGATTTTCAAAATGAGGTCATTTAATTTAAAGCTATTTCAAAAGTAAAGTAGATAATATCCTAATAGACTCTTTGTAAAGTAAAATCTTTTAAATGAAAACTCTATTTTTCCAAATATAGGTTGCCTTTTAGTATAATATTGGCCTTAAATTATTGTCATTTCTAAATGAAATTAACCTAGGAAAAAAGTGAAATTGGATTTATATGTTACCAATTAGTTCCTGATTTAGTGGTGTGGGGGCACCATCCCTGGAATGATAAGCGTGTAACTATTTATTCTTTCTACTGAAAGCCTTTTCCAAGACTCTGATCTTTTTGTATGTTTCCAGCTGATAGGCTCCAATAAACTTTGTAATATTTTACTACTATTGGTCACATTGCAAGCAAACACTCTTTCCACCAACCCTGTTGCCTCTCAAGTGTCCTAAAGTTTATATCTCACTAATATTTAACAAAATGTTTTGGTAGCAACATTTGTCCCAAGAAAGAAAAAAAAAACTTACAAGGAAATAAAAACTATGTTCAAATATGGTAATTCTCTCCTATGAACGAGGGAAGAAACTTACTGCTTTCCAGTGGGGAGGAGTAGGTATGATGAGGGGACACTTTGGGAAGTGAGATTTGCTTTAAGAAAATGAATAAATGTTTTCACTGTTAGAGCTACTGACACCCCAGAAGAAATGGTTTCCTTGTGCTCAGTGATACCCAGACAAAATTCAAAATCACATCATCTGTATAAAATCTCTGAGGTTAGTTCACAGCTCTGGGACTCCGTGATTTTCATGCTTCGGCTATATAGAAATAACCTGAGGATCATTTTTTCTGCTAGATGTATTTCTTTTTTTTTTTTTTTTTGGTTTTTGGCCGGGGCTGGGTTTGAACCCACCACCTCGGGCATATGGGACCGGCGCCCTACTCCTTGAGCCACAGGCGCCACCCTCTGCTAGATGTATTTCTAAAAGTGAGCCTCCACCCTCTCCATATTCCCTGGCCTCTGTCTTTCTCTTCCCCTTCCGTTCTTCCCTCACTCTCTTTCCTCTCCCCTCCCCACCATGTCACTTTTATCTCTATCTCTGTGACAAGTACTAGGGGAAAGGGGAGGAACATAGCTGTATTTTCCAGAAAATTTTGATCTTTTTGCCATTTTTACAATAAATTTTGGTCTTTTGATGGGAGTCATAGAAACTAATTGGAATTGAATATGCCTTTTCTCCTGTTCCAGAAATGGGAACACTTAGATTCATGTAAGTAAACTGCTGGAAGAGCATGGGTATAGCTGCCTTAGAAATCAATAAAACTGGGAGTGGAACACTGCTTATGGCCTCTTTGTTCATCTCTGTCTCTGCTCTCTTTTATACCAGATTTTGCTAATCAGCTTTTTCCTGGTCACAGAGTGCAGGGTACATGGTAGCTGGAAGCATCTAGATTTTTAACTAACCCTTAAGAAAGGGACTTCCCATCTTGCCTTTGTACCTTATCTGAAAAATCCTAAGAACTTGGAATAGATAATGTAGCCACTCCTATAGCCTGAGGGGCAAGAAAGTTCCTATCATTGGCAGCCCCTGAACCATATGAGAAGGCAAAGCAATTAATACCCACTGCTGGCTGGAATTTATTTATATAACAAACAGCTATAGCACTTACTAAATGCTGGGCACTATTATAACTGCACAGCAAGTATTTGTTGACTTAATCCTTCTATTAATCCAATGATATCTCCATTGTCATTTGTTTCTTTTAGAGGTGAGGAAACTGAGGCACAGAGCGCATTCAGGGAATTGCTCAGGGTAGATCTGGACTAAACCAGAACCTACTCACATGGCACAGCCTGCTTAGCCTTCACAAAGTCTGGGAACGTGACCCTCAGTTGTATTTTCTAGGTTTCCCCCATCTCTCCTCTTTTCCTTCATGGATTTTTATCCTTTTACTGTGTGCTTTCTCATACGACACTGGCCATGGCAGTCCTTCTGGCTGGCTCCCAGTCCTTCTCTGCCACATTTGACAGAGGAATAATCTCTATCTGGCTGAGATGTCAAGTGCTGAAAAAATATTGGCATTCCTTAAAGAAGCAATTTGTTCTCTTTTCTCACATGTGTCACGTGCAGTTAAGTGGCACTGACTTGTGGCTCCACTGACCAAATTTCCCAGAGATAGCCTGTCAGAGGCTAGAGAATCTTTTGAGGAATGGGTGTCTTCTCTATGGAAATATCCCAATTATGATTTCTTGTGGGAAACGCAACATCACCCCAGAGATCTGTGGCCATCAGGAAAAGTAACCCAGCTGAAGGGGCATCCATCTCCATCCCCATTGGGGACACCACCGCCTTCTCTAACTTGTTCATCTTGAGCAATAGAACACACTAACTAAATAAACGAAAAGGGATGGCAGAAAATAATCCATAGTGACTTATGCATCTTTCTCCATCCATAAATAACTTTATATTTCACTTCTGGCAGCAGAGCTGAGCCAGAAGGTAATGAGCCATTGTGGAAAACCCATCTGTTGCTTATAAGAGGAAAGGCCAGATTTACTGAGGAAGAATATGGAGTGTAAGTCCTGTTATTGTTAATGAGAGTTGCACATCTAATTGGTCATGCTGAAAATATGCCCTATTATATTCTTTCACTGGCCAGATGGATGTACTGAGCTACAATGCTGAGAAGAAAAATGTACCTAAAGAATTTAGCAGTAGGAGTGGACATCACAGCCCACAGGGAACTGGCAGTTCTAATGAGGACAGATAGTACTTGTCCTTGGGCCTGATTTAAAGAGGATTGTAAAAGAACCCCAAAGGCCTGATACAGGTCTTTCTGAATGGAGTCACATAGTCCACATAGTCCAGTCCCCTGGAATTGTCCCACCAGCCCATAATTAGAAACACTTCTGCCTGTCATTCGTTTGTGATTGGTCCATTGGTATTCAATAACTGCTTTGAAACTTTCTTAGAGTGGTGCTGGATAATGGCAATTGAAAGGCACTCCTCCCAGCTTCCTCTTTACCAAAAAAGAAATACTGAGAAATGAAAGGCAAGCTATGCCTCATACACTGAATTTCCCCCAGTTGTGTTAGAATTGGATTTGGGGATAGAAGACCCCTGAAAGAGGTGGGAACTATTTCTTCACACAATTATGGGCACACTGTAAGTGCTTAGTGAATGTTGAAGAAAAGAGAATAAAATAAAGTAACAATCATTAGTAGAAATGATTTGTAGAATCTCAGGACATTGCGACCGAAGGCAATCTTAGAGATTCTTTTCGTCAGAGTATGCTAATGCGGTAGCAAACGTCACTTGTTCTGTAAATGTAGCAAAGGCTTAGTGCTCTCTAACAAGGTCTGATTTAGCAGATGCAAAGTAGGAGCATTCGTGTGTGTGTGTGTGTGTGTGTGCGCGCGCGCGTGTGGGGAGGGAGGGGAGAATAATGTTCCATCATGCTCCATCTCATGATATTGCCAACTTCTCCAAATATTCTCAAGGTTACTGCAATAAAGAAGGAGACAAGGACCTGGCCAGGTGTCACGATCGAGACTTGGAGTGAGCTGTGTCACTTCCAGCCCATTCTGCCATATTGGGAAATGTAGTCTTTCCACATACTTAGGGGAAAAAAGATCTGGGTTTGGTTAACACATAGAATTGTCACTGTCACTGAGACCCTCAAAAGATAATCTTTCATTTTACAGATGGTCAATGGAAGTCCTGAGAGAGGAGGATTTTCGGCAAGTCACGTGACTGTTGGTAAGAGTCAGGAAAAAGACTCTAATTTCCTACTTTCTGATACTGTAGTGTGTTGGGGGGAGAGAGAGAGAGAGGAAGAAGGAGAAAGAAGAGGAAAGGAGAGGGAAGGAGTGGGAGGGGAAGGGAGGGGAGAGAAAAGAGAATGGGAGGGAAGACAGGAAGATGGGCCCTGGGACACCCTATAAAGAGCCCTGGGAAGGACTGAGGACATTTGATGTCATGTCACTTACACTGTCATCAGTTTGTTTACTCACTTACACTCCTCATTTTCCCCTTATTAATTGAGAAGTTCCAGTGATGATTCAGATCCTTTCAATCTTTAGTAAACTTTATTTCTTTTAAGAGACACTAGGAAGCACAAATCAAAATATAGGCACGTGTCTTTCAGAGAGATATGTCGTGAGGTACTTACACATGAGAGAAATGTGTCAATATGTACTTAGACAAACCTAGATGGTCTAGCCTGCATAGGCTGTGTGGGATAGCGCTACAAAGCTATATAACATGTCACTGTATGGAACACTGTAGGTAATGATAACACAGTGGTGAGTATTTGTGCATCTGAACAAAAAAATTCAGGATAAAAGATTAAAAAAAAAGGTGCACATGTGTAGGATACTTAACATGAAAGAGTTTTCATGACTGAAAGTTGTTCTGGATGAGTCTGTGAGTGAGTGGGGAGTGAATGTAAAGGCCTAGGCTGTTACACTATTTTAGACTTTATGAACACTACACTTGGGCTACAGAAAATTACAAGGAAAAAAACACATTTTTTTCTTCAGTAATAAATTAAGCTTAGGTCACTGTAACATTTTTACTTTATAAACTTATTAATTTTTAAATTTTTTGACTTACAATAACAGATTAAAACAAACATTACACAGCTCTACAAAAATATTTATATATTCTTATTCTATAAGCTTTCCTCTATTTTTAAAATTTTTATTTATTTATTTTTAAAACTTTTATTAAAAACTAAGACACAACCACACAGGATCAGAATCACTAATATCACGGTCTTCCCCTCCAACTGTTGTCCCATTGAAAGGTCTTCCAGGGCAATAACACACATGGACACGCATGAGCTGTTATCTCCTATGACAAAATGTCTTCTTCTGGAATGTCTCCTGAAGGACCTGTCTAAGGCTGTTTTATCACTAGATTTTTAAAACACAAGTAGAAGGTATATATTCTAAAATAACAAAGAGTACAGTATAGTAAATACATAAATAAGTAACATAGTCTTTTATTATAATTTTGAAGTATTTTGTACTGTACTTCATTGTATGGGATATCCTTTTATATGACTGGAAGCACAGCAGTTTTGTTTTCATCAGCATCACCACAGACATGTGCGTAATGCATTGTACTATGACATTAAGCACTCTACAACATCACTAGTGATAGGAAATTGTAGCTCCATTCTATAATGCTATGGGATCCACTAAAGTGCATACATATGTGGTTCACTAAAAGGTCATTATGTAGCTCCTGGCTGTAAGAAAAAGGGTTATCAAAAGCAAGGAAGTGGGTGTGAGATAAGGAGTGTGCTAAAGCAGAAGACAGACAGATAGTTGCAGCCTTGGCATCACAGTTTGTGAGGATGAC
The DNA here is from genome assembly GCF_027406575.1 of Nycticebus coucang. Lineage (NCBI taxonomy): Eukaryota > Metazoa > Chordata > Mammalia > Primates > Lorisidae > Nycticebus > Nycticebus coucang. The sequence goes on along the minus strand of NC_069787.1, from coordinate 74,143,897 downwards.
ACACAGAGCCTGGGCCTGCATGACTCGGAGGTCATGGGCATCTTCCTAGAGTCTACTGCACCATCCAATATCCCCTGTCTCTCTCCCTCCCCACCAGTCCAGCCTCTTGCCTTCTCATCAGAGATCCACAGGATGAGCCCCCACTGCCCAGATGTCACAGTAGCCTGACCAAGGGCAGAGCTTAGGCAGCTGGCAGCATGCAGCTAGTAACTGTCCCTTCTCCTTCCTTCTTAGGAACTTAACTTTCTTACCCACCTTCAAGTGCACAGGCTGTAGCAGCAAAGGGATTAAGGTGACCTTATAGGAGGCTTCTTTAACTGCCCTGAGGCCCCATGTAGGAGTGATAACAGACCTCCACCATGAAGCAGATGGCACCAGTCTCAAATCCCTTTTCAATTCTGCCCATTTGGCTTGTTCAAAAGGGATCAATTCCTGAAATCAGCCTTTCCCTTAAACATGACCAATTGGCAACCAAAGTACAAACAGAGGTAATCCTTCAAGGAGCGGCACTTCAGCCTCATCAAGCAGTTTCATCTCAGGATTCTAAAGTCCTTTCCAATCGTTAATCACTTTCTCTAAGTGTCCTGTTCTCAGAACCAGGCAGAAGAAATGTGGACGTTGTCCAAGAAGGGCTGTAAGAAATGGGGGTCTACAAAGCACCAGGAGAGCACAGTTACATTTCTATCTTCTACCAGGTTTTTTTTTTTTTTTTTTATTAAATCATAACTGTATACATTGATATGATCATGGGGCATCATACACTCGCTTCATAAACCATCTGACACATTTTTATCACAGTGGTTAACATAGCCTTTCTGGCGTCATCTCAGTTACTGTGCCAAAACATTTACATTCTACATTTACCAAGTTTCGCAAATACCCCTGTAAGATGCACCACAGGTGTGATCCCACCGATCCCCCTCCCTCTACCCACCCCCCCTTTCCCACTTCCCCCTATTGTTAAGTTGTAGCTGGGTTATAGCTTTCATGTGAGAGTCCCAAATTAGTTTCATAGTAGGGCTGTGTACATTGGGTACTTTTTCTTCCATTCTTGGGATACTTTACTAAGAAGAATATGTTCCAGCTCCATCCATGTAAACATGAAAGAGGTAAAGTCTCCATCTTTCTTTAAGGCTGCATAGTATTCCATGGTATACATATACCACAATTTATTAATCCATTCGTGGATCGATGGGCACTTGGGCTTTTTCCATGACTTAGCTATTATGAATTGGGCTGCAATAAACATTCTGGTACAAATATCTTTGTTATGTTGTGATTTTTGGTCTTCTGGGTATATGCCCAGCAGAGGAATTACAGGATTGAATGGCAGATCTATTTTTAGATCTCTGAGTGTTCTCCATATATCTTTCCAGAAGGAATGTATTAATTTGCATTCCCACCAGCAGTGCAGAAGTGTTCCCTTTTCTCCGCATCCACGCCAACATCTCTGGTCTTGAGATTTTGTGATATAGGCTAGTCAAAAATATGGAACGCTTCACGAATTTGCATGTCATCCTTGCGCAGGGGCCATGCTAATCTTCTCTGTATCGTTCCAATTTTAGTATATGTGCTGCCGAAGCGAGCACTTCTACCAGGTTTCTATAAATATTATAGGCAGAAATAATGTGTTGCTTGAAACAATTGATATCATCTTGAGACAGAATTTCTCAAACCTGGAGAAGGAGCAATTATGAGCTAGGAAATGCAAAATTATGGTTTTCACTCACCTGGACTTCATGAATCAATCCTTCAATATCTCCCAGGGTCTTTCTGTCATCCCCTTTGGGTTAACATGGAAACATTTTCTAATCATTATGAGAAACCAGATTGTAATATGACCTTAGACTGCAAACTCTCAAATGGGCTTATACTTGTGAAAGGTATGAATGTGCAGCTACAAAATCAATTGTGGTAGAAATAATCACAATATTTTATTTTTTGAACATCAACCTAAGTAAGACTCTAGCATTCCTCTCACCAGGCTGATGAAAGATTTGATCTCAGCCTTGTGGACATTGTCCCCATTAGACTACAGGAATTCTCAGGGGCCTGGGTCACTGGCCCTCACCAGTTCACCATGGCAGCCTGTGGGCAGAGCCTGCTCAACTCCTCCAGGACTGTTGAGTGCAGCTTTTGTTCATGGGAATGCCGGCTGCTGCTGCCCATCAGGCAGCTTCCCTCTGAGGTCTCCTTGTTTCCCCAATGCTGACTCAGCTGAGGAACGTGTGTCCTCCCTTTGCAGGATGGATGGATGTCTTCTAACTCCTTCTTGGAGGAAGGTAGGAAGAAACTGATTGAAAGAAATCTTCTTTCCATTACTATTGGCAAAAACTCTCTCCTTTGACCAAACTTGAGTCAGGCTCCACTGAGTTCCCTTTTTGACCAAGTCCAACCTTGGACTCTGGAGTTTTTTGTTGTTGTTTTTTCCTGTTTGCCAGTTTTAGTAAGAATCCTGGCTAGGTGTGGTAGCTCACGCCTGTAATCCTAGCACTCTAGGAGGCTGAGGCAGATAGATCACTTGAGCTCAGGAGTTCTAGACCAGCCTGAGCAAAAACGAGAACCCATCTCTACTAAAAAAAAAAAAAAAGACTAGCCCAGCATTGCAGTGAGGACATGTAGTCCCAGCTACTCGGCAGGCTGAGGCAAGGGAATTGCTTGAGACCAAAAGTTTGAGGTTGCTGTGTGCTGTGACACCTGGGCACTTCACCCAGGTTGACAAAACAGAATCCTGCTGGATCAGTTTAACAAAGCCCTCCTCCTTTGATATCTGATCAAATTCCTTATCCCCACCCTCAATGTCTTGTCACCCTGGCTACTTTAAGCAATAACCCCATCAAGCTTGTTTAGCCAGAATCCCTCACAGTGCATATGTTTCCAGCCTCTGACCCCTACCTTGTTCCGTGGCTATAAATCTGTCTGTCCTTGTGACATTTGAAATTTAATTTGACTCTCTCTTCCCTACTACAAAATGCCATTGTTTAGTAGCTCCTTTTGAATAAAGTCTTTCTTATCAAATTTAGCAAGTGTCATGAATAAGTTTTTTTTCCTTAACACACATATCAACGTCATCTCACTATTTCCCTTTCTGCTTCACCCCTTTTGTTCAGCAAAAATTTTTAAGGCAAAGGCCATGGCCTCTGGTTTGAAAAAGAGAAAGAAAAATTGTAGAATGAACAGAATGGCTTAAAAATTATTTTAATAAAGAATCATCCTAAATTCTGTCATTAAGAAAACCAACACAGACCAGCACCACCTCAAATTATAGAAGAAACAAAGCTCAGAAAAAAAAGACAGCCAGAAGCAGAGGATAAGATCTGTATCTTTGTGATTAACCTTCCAGTCACTAGTGTTAGCTGTAGACAAAGATAATAGAATTATTAAAAACCATTTGTGCCTTGAGTGATTCTGTAAAAACTTTCTGTGAATCTGGATGAGTATTTTCTTGGTTCTATGTTTGTTAAAGGAGATGGGGACAAATAATTCATTCAGTTTATCCTTTATCTGAAACACTTAGTCAACTTTCACAATAAGGCAGCACTTTCTCTTGAGGAAGCCCATTACAGATAATAGTGTTTGAACCAAACCTAGGCTCCCTCTGCTTGATCGTAATTCCATCCTCTAGCCCAGAGTCACAGAGGTTGTTGGGAAGAAAATTAAGCTCTGCAAGATTTATATTATGTGCTAGATATTTTTGGAGCACTTTTTACATTTGCTTCATACAATTTCTGAAAGGTGGCAATTATTGTCTTCATCACAGAGATGCAGAAAAAGATTCAGGGAAGTTAAGTGACTTGCCCAAAGTCAATTGTAAGAAGAAACAGTGGTACCCTGTCTCGGAAGCAATGCCCTCCCCTGGTATCATGCTGTCTGCTATCTGCACAGAACAACCTGCAGGATTGTTATTTCTAATAAAATTACTACCACTTTCCCACTAGATTTCCAGGTTAATCATTCTTTCTCCATTATTCTGTCAATAATAATAGTAGCCAATGGTTACGGAAGGCTTTGTTATAATCCAGTTGTCTGGTCAGCCCTTCACAAGGAGGATCTCATTTACATATTTCAAGGACCCCAGGAGGAAAGTTTAATTGTACTCCCAGTTTACAGTCATAGAGCCTAACTACATGGCATGTGACATGTGGTGTTCACAAGCAATGGCTCTGGAGTCAGACCACTTAAGACTCAAGGCCAGTTCTCCCCACTGTGTGACCTTTGGAAAGTTAGTCTAAGTCTCAGTTTCTTGTGCATGAAACTATAGGCATAATAATAATAGCCACCACAACGTGAGTAGTTGGCATTTCAAGTGCCATCATCATTGAAGAAGGTCCAGAATGCTATAAATACATAATAAATGTTAGTGACCCTTATTGGGCATCTGAAGACTTTTTTTTAAGAACTTTATGAATAGGTGCTTGCAGTTTGTTGACTTTTTGACAAAATCAAGTTGTAAACTTTTGTTACAAATTAAAAATGAAGTTCTTAAAAATCTCAACTTGACCAGATATGAAACAATTTAAAAACCTTTAAAGGCATATTGAGAAAACCAGGCTTAAAAAAAAGTTTTTTTTCATTATTACCAAAAAAGAGGTCTTTAGGTAGGCGGCGCCTGTGGCTCAGTGAGTAGGGCGCCGGCCCCATATGCCGAGGGTGGTGGGTTCAAACCCAGCCCCGGCCAAACTGCAACAATAAAAAAATAGCCGGGCGTTGTGGCGGGGGCATGTAGTCCCAGCTGCTCGGGAGGCTGAGGCAAGAGAATCACATAAGCCCAAGAGCTGGAGGTTGCTGTGAGCCGTGTGACGCCACGGCACTCTACCGAGGGCAGTAAAGTGAGGTCTTTACTTTAAAGAAAAAAAAAAAAAGAGGTCTTTAGGTAAAAATAATAAAACCCCATGCTGCATGGGTAATGCAGATAGTTCTAGTTATCTGATCAATGGGCTAAAAGCAAGCACTTGAGGCCTCCAGCTGCAATCTTTTGTTCATTTCTGTTCATTCCTGCTGGAATTTCATACTCATTTATTCTTATTGGATGATTAAACCAGATGATGGTGAAGATGATGAGGCAGAGTTTACTCAGCCACACCCTGCTCAGCCCGCAGCCGAGGAATTCTCAGTTGGTGGATAGGCTGCGTTTGCCTTCTTGCCATCCTGTGGTTTAGGGTTTTCTGGGTGTCTACCTCAGTAATTGAAGTTGCTATGGTTCCCACGTTGAGGCGGCTGCTGACCGGGGGTCTCATTTCCTTGATTCTCTTTCTCCTCTTTCTTGCCTCCTTTCTGGGCTGTCTGCTATGAGGAGGGCCCTGCGGAATCGTGGTCTATAACCCCAACACACATTCTGCCTTCTTGGTCTGTTGTACTCCTGCGCCCTGGTTGTCATATAACCCTGATTCATACTCTCTCTTACTGGCCTACCTTGTTCAGCACACTGGTTGTCAGCACCCTCCATCACTTCTCCCTGCACAGGAGGGTTGGAACACTGTGAAGGCCCACAGGCTCTCTATGTGTAGTAAGGCGAAACCTTCCACCTCCGCAGGGCCAGTGTTGTCAGCCTGGCCTTCAGGAGCTCTCTCCCACCCCTCCTTTTCAGCCCTGCTTTCGCTATTCTGGTAATTCTGCTGGTAATTTCGTGGAGGCCCCCTGCATCGTGAATAGCACCTATAATGGTTAAGGCCTGCTGGGTGTTTACTCTCTCGAAATGAAACTTCAGCAGGGCCTGTAGCACTTGCTGCCTCTGCACCTTTTTCTCCTTCAACAACATCAAACTCCACAGTCCCTGCCCAGGGACTTCCCCTGGGGTTATTCATCTTTATGGCAGTCTGGTGTACAAATACATCTTCCTTGGTGTCATTCCTGTTGATAACACCATATCCATTTCTTACATTTTACTGTTCCCAAAACCTTCATTGTGAGGACACCTGCCACGGATGTGAGGCCACCTGGTGCCCTTGGTGTCTGCAGTGCCTGAGAGCAGGAAGGTGGGAGGTGGGGGGGCTCCTAGGTCCCAGCTGCTCCTGGTCGTGGTGATGGTAACTAGGCTGGCGGTGGCGGCAGGGCTGCTCAGGGCTCTCTGGGTTCCGCTGTCCATTTCTGCTATTGATTGGACAAACTGAAGACTTTTCATCATTATTATTGTTGAGTGCTCATAAAACTACTGAATTTTGTTAATAACTGCCTTAAAATAGGACACCAAATATCGAATATGGTAACCAGGGGCAGAGTGATCAGCATAAAAAGGAGCAATGCAATTTTCTCCTTGTCTTTTTGCTCCCTCCAGCAAACCAGTCCAAGGGCTCTCCACCTTTTCAGAACATCATATCATACTTTACATACACACAGAGGGCACAGTTACCTGGCAGTTCTTGGAAAAGAATTTAAGAAAATACAGAGACAATGAAGCTTGGTTAGAGCTTCTAGGTTTGTCCTCTTACCCAGCTTGTTAATAACACAGGGTCTTCATTCTACCTCTTTTGCAAACAGTAGCCCACATTCTCTTGAGGCAAATTCCTGCAGGGATTGCTTTTTCAATTGTCTGCACATTCTAAAGTAGTTTATTTCCCCTGTTAGGGTAGGCTCAACTCAGTATGTCACTACTTTTTTTTTTCCTGGTAAGAGGTCTCCTCAGTTGGAGCAGAATTTCAGATGATAATCATGGAACTCCTGGTTTTTCCAGTGAAAGAAAAATTTAATACATGGAAGTGAAAATCAAACAATCAGTCTGATTAACAACTCTGGACAAGACAGAGGAATCTCATTTACTACAGTAATGTTAAAGCAAATGCAAACAAGTACACATGGTATGTTTCCATCAATATAGAGCGCAAAGCAGGAAAGTCAACCCTATAGCTTGACATCAGGATCCTTCCAGGAGTCCTGTGCTCTCTTCTAGGCACTGCCTACCCAACAGGCGTTACTGGAGCACAGGAGTTTCTGGAGAACTGGTCATGTTCTGCTCCTTCATCTGGCTGTTGGTTACATAGATGGATATGATCTGTGAACTGTCATTGAGCTGTAATGATTTATATGTTTCTTGATACATTACACTTTAATGAAAAGTTTACCGAAAATCATGAGATTAAATACCTTAATATTTTGTTTACATAAGGACATACAGAACAGTTTATTCAACATTGAATTATTAAGAAAAAATGACATATGGGATGTCAGAGTTTTAGTTAAAGTAGCACTTAATAAAACCCTCATGCTGAGCATGGTGGCTCACTCCTGTAATCCTAGCACTTTGGGAGGCTGAGGCAGGTGGATTGCGTGAGCTCAAGAATTTGAGACCAGCCTGAGTGAGAGTAAGACCCAGTCTATACTAGAAAAAAAAGAAAGACAACCCCTGCACTGTGGTGGAAGACTGTAGTCCCAGCTGCTTGGGAGGCTGAGGCAAGAGGATTGCTTGAGGCCAAGAGTTTGAGGATGCTGTGAGTTAAGATGCAACAGCACTCTACCCAGGGAGGCAGAAAAAGACTCTGTTTCAAAAAAAAGGGGGGAAAAGAACAAAAAGAAAGAAAGAAAGAGAAGGAAAGAGAAAACCCATCATATTTAGATGGATACTGACATTTTCTCTTTGCCTTTCTGTCTTCTTTTTTTTTGGAGAATGATATCATTTGAACTAAACAAGAATGTATAAAATATACTATGAGAGAGCATATTCTCTTCTCTTAGTCACTAAAAATCAAGAGTGTCCCTCTCCATTTTAAAAATAGTCAGATTACCAAATCAATTTCATGCAGGCTGAGACACTGTTTTCTAAGAAAAGGAAGCCAGTAGTTGTCCTGTGCTTTATTGTAACCTATCAAGCTTTAATTTGTAGACCAACATAATGCTGTCCTAAAAACTAATATCTTTATAAAATACTTTTCTCCAAGGGGGTTGGCATATTGATATGGGGGAGACTGAAGGATTCACTTAGTTGTTCTTTACGGAAGCCCTTCCCATACTTTGAGATCTGCAGTAGGAGGCTGTCCTTTGAGCTTCCAGGGAGAATGTGCTAACTCTGTCTTTGGGTTTAGCATATTACATCCTGTCAGCTTACATGTTCACTTTATAATATAAGCACTTTGACCACAGGTGAGATAGATGCTGGGTTGCTCTGGCCTGTGTCCTTAGTCACAGCAATCACCTCAGCTTCATGGAACAGGACTCTCCACCCTGAAAGCTTCCCAATTCAAGTGCTCAATCTCTCTAATTCATTACCCACTGAAATTAGCTCAGCTAAGTAGAGCATCCCAAATGTCCTAGAGATCTAATGCTTCCTGACTACTAATGAGGGCTGGATATTGGTGGATAAATGCCCAGGTCTGTTTATCTACTTCTGCATAACAAAAAATTCCAAACATAGAGACATACAGCAATGTTGATTTTACCAGAAAACTCACAATTCTGGGAGTCAGGAATTTGGAAAGAGTAAAGTAAGGACAGCTTGTCTCTGCTCCTTGATGTTTAATGAGAAGACGCAAAGCTTTGGGGTGACTTGAGGACTGAGAGTGGGGCTCATCAGAAGGCATACTCATTTTTCTGGCAGTCAGGATGGGCATAGCTGGGTCCTCTGCTGGGATTATGGCTAGTATACCTGCATGTATAATGCCCATGAATTTTTGCCTTCCTTACAACATGGAGGAGGTGTTTGAGGAGTGACCATTCTAAAAGAAACTGGAAGATGTATTTTCTTTTACGTTGCAGTCTCTAAAGTTGTATAGCATTACTTCCACTCGTGTCTCAAGTTCATCTTTATTTAAGGATAGGTATTGTAGACCCCAGCTCTTAAGTAGATGATTCTCAAAGTCACATATTAAGAAGAGTATTTGGGATAAAAAAAAATTGGTATGGTCATGTTAGAAAAAGAAAAAATGCCAGACTCAGCTGTTTTGTTCATTACTGAGACAATTCCAAAGTGTGTTCTACACGAGTCTTCTAAGTGTCCCCAGTAGGACTGAATACCAACTGCCTACAGCAATAACCATTAATAAATATATACACAGCTCGTTTTTTTTATTATTAAATCATAGCTGTGTACATTAATGTGATCATGGGGCACCATACTGGTTTTATAGACCATTTGACATATTTTCTTCACACAACTAACATAGACTTCCTGGCATTTTCTTAGTTATTGTGTTAACATTTATATTCTACATTTACTAAGTTTCACATGTGCCCTTGTAAGATGCACCGTAGGTGTAATCCCACCAATCACCCTCCCTCTGCCCATCCACCCCCCTCCATCCCCTCCCTCTCCCCCTTCCCCATATTCGTAGGTTATAACTGGGTTATAGCTTTCATAGAAAAGCCATAAATTAGTTTCATAGTAGGTCTGAGTACATTGGATACTTTTTCTTCCATTCTTGAGATACTTTGCTAAGAAGAATATGTTCCAACTCTATCCATGTAAACATGAAAGAGGTAAAGTCTTCATCTTTCTTTAAGGCTGCATAATATTCCATGGTATACATGTACCATAATTTGCTAGTCCATTCATGGGTTGATGGGCACTTGGGCTTTTTCCATGACTTATCAATTATGAATTGGGCTGCAATAAACATTCTGGTACAAATATCTTTGTTATAATGTGATTTTTGGTCTTTTGGGTATATACTTGGTAGAGGAATTATAGGATTGAATGGCAGATCTATTTTTAGATCTCTAAGTGTTCTCCAAACATCTTTCCAAAAGGAATGTATTAATTTGCTTCCCACCAGCAGTTTAGAAGTGTTCCCTTTTCTCCACATCCATGCCAATATCTCTGGTCTTGGGATTTTGTGATATAGGCTAATCTTACTGGAGTTAGATGATATCTCAAAGTAATTTTGATTTGCATTTGTCTGATGATTAAGGATGATGAGCATTTTTTTATATGTCTGTAGGCCGTGCGCCTGTCTTCTTCAGAGAAGTTTCTCTTCAAGTCCTTTGCCCAGCCTGCAATGGGATCACTTGTTCTTTTTTGCTAATATGTTTGAGTTCTCCGTGGATTCTGGTTCTTAAACCTTTGTTGGAGACATAACCTGCAAATATCCTCTCCCATTCTGAGGGCTGTCTGCTTGCTTTACTTACTGTGTTCTTGGCTGTGCAGAAGTTTTCAGTTTGATCAGGTCCCAGTAGTGTATTTTTGAAGCTGCTTCAATTGCCTGGGGGGTCGTCCTCATAAAATACTCGCCCAGACTGATTTCTTCAAGAGTTTTCCCTGCACTCTCTTCCAGTATTTCTATAGTTTCATGTCTTAAGTTTAAATCTTTAATCCAGTGAGGTTCTATCTTAGTTAATGGTGAAAGGTGTGGGTCGAGTTTCAGTCTTCTACAGGTTGCCAGCCAGTTCACCCAGCACCATCTATAAAATAGGGAATCTTTTCCCCACTGAATGTTTTTAATTGGGTAGTCAAAGATCAAATAATGGTAAGTAGCTGGGTTCATCTCTTGGTTCTCTATTCTGTTCCATATATCTACCTCTCTGTTTTTGTGCCAGTGCTATGCTGTTTTGATCACGATTGATTTATAGTATAGTCTGAGGTCTGGTAGCGTGATTCCTCCTGCTTTGTTTTTATTTTTGAGTAATGTCTTGGGATTTTGTGATATGGGCTAATCTTACTGGAGTTAGATCATATCTCAAAGTAGTTTTGATTTGCATTTCTCTGATGATTAAGGATGATGAGCATTTTTTCATATGTCTGTAGGCCATGAGCCTGTTTTCTTCAGAGAAGTTTCTCTTCAAGTCCCTTGCCCAGCCTGCAAAAAAGCTATTCAAAGTTTTTTCTGATTCCATATGAAACGAAGTACTATTTTTTCAAGATCTTTAAAGTATGACAGTGGAGCTTTAATAGGGATTGCATTAAAATTGTATATTGCTTTGGGTCGTATGGACATTTTAACAATGTTGATTCTTCCCAGCCATGAGCATGGTATGTTTTTCCATTTGTTAACATTTTCAGCTACTTCTTTTCTTAGAGTTTCATAGTTCTCTTTATAGAGATCTTTCACATCCTTTGTTAGATAAACTCCCAAATATTTCATCTTCTTTGGCACTACTGTGAATGGAATAGAGTCCTTAAGCTTGACTATTATTGGTATATATAGAGACTACCAATTTATGAATGTTGATTTTGTAACCTGAGATGTTCCTGTATTCCATGAATACTTCTAAGAGTTTTGTAGTAGAATCCCTGGTGTTTTCCAGGTATACAATCATATCATCTGCAAAGAACAAAAGTTTGATCTCTTCTGACCCTATATCGCCTTTTCTTCCCTAATTATGATGGCTAAATCTTCCATTACAATGTTAAACAGCAGTAGAGACAATGGGAAACCTTGTCTGCTTCTTGATCTGAGTGAAAATGATTTCAATTTAACTCCATTCAATACGGTATTAGCTGTGGGTTTGCTATAGATGGCCTCTATCAGTTTAAGAAATGTCCCTTCTATACCAATTTTCTTAAGTGTTCTGATAATGAAGGGATGCTGGGTATTATCAAAAGCTTTTTCTGCGTCAATCGAGAGAATCATATGGTCTTTGTTTTTTAATTTGTTTATGTGCTGAATTATATTTATAGATTTACGTATATTGAACCAGCCTTGAGACCCTGGGATAAAACCAACTTGGTCACGATGTGTAATTTGTTTGGTGTGTTGATGAATTCTGTTTGTTAGGATCTTGCTGAATATTTTTCATCCATATTCATTAGTGATATTGGTCTATCATTTCCTTTTATTGTTGGGTCTTTTCCTGGTTTGGGGATCAGGGTGATGTTTGCTTCATAGAACGTGTTGAGTAGTCTTCTTTCTTTTTCTATATTTTGGAACAGGTTGAGTAATATAGGTACTATTTCATCTTTAAAGGTTTGGTGGAATTCTGACGTGAAGCCATCTGGTCCCAGGCTTTTCCTTTTAGGGAGATTTTGTATGGTTGATGCTATTTCAGAACTTGATATGGGCCTGTTCAACATTTCCACTTGATTCTGGCTAAGTCTTGGAAGGTGACATGCTTCCAAGTATTGGTCAATTTCCTTCAGATTTTCATATTTCTGAGGATAAAGTTTCTTGTAATATTCATTAAGGATTTTTTTAATTTCTGAGGATTCTCTTATTATTTCCTCTTTGTCGATTGATGAGATTAGAGATTTTACTCTTTTTTTCCTGATTAGGTTAGCCAAAGGTTTATCTATTTTATTGACCTTTTCAAAAAAACCAACTTTTTGATTTATTGATCTGTTGTATAATTCTTTTGTTTTCAATTTCATTTAGTTCTGCTCTAATTTTGCTTATTTCTTTTCTTCTACTGGTTTTGGGGTTGGAAGGTTCTTCCTTTTCCAGTTGCTTGAGATGTCCCATTAAGTTGTTAACTTCCTCTCTTTCCATTCTCTTGAGGAAGGCTTGCAGTGCTATAAATTTCCCTCTTAGAACTGCCTTTGCGGTGTCCCAGAGGTTCTGATAGTTCGTGTCTTCATTGTCGTTTTGTTGCAAAAATTTGGCAATTTTTTTCTTAATCTCATCTCTGACCCAGCTATCGTTCAGCATAAGGTTATTTAACTTCCATGTTTTTGTATGAGTATGCAGATTCCTGTTGTTACTGAGTTCACCTTTTATTCCATGGTAGCCCGAGATGATACAGGAATACTTTGTATTCTTTTAAATTTACTGAGGTTAGACTTGTGACCTAAGATGTGATCAGTTTTGGAGTATGTTCAGTGGGCTGATGAGAAGTATGTGTATTCAGTTTTGTTGGGATGAAATGTTCTGTAGATGTCTGCTAAATCCAAATATTGGATGGTTAGGCTTAAATTTAAAATTTCTTTGCTGAGGTTCTTATTGGAGGATCTATCTAACACTGCCAAAGGAGTGTTGAAATCTCTGAATATTATGGAGCTGGAGGAAATCAAGTTGCTCATGTCTTTTAGAGTTTCTCTTTTAAATTGAGGTGCATTCTGGTTGGGTGCAAAAATATTAATAATTGAAATCTCATCATGTTGAGTATTACCCTTAACAAATATGAAGTGGCCGTTCTTATCCTTGCTTACTTCTGTTGGTTTAAAGCCTATTGTATCTGCAAATAGAAATGCAACACCTGCTTTTTTCTGATTTCCATTTGCCTGAAATATGGATGACCATTCTTTCACCCTGAGTCTATATTTATCCTTTAAGGTAACATGTGATTCTTGTATGCAGCAATTATTTGGCCTGAGTATTTGTATCCAGTCAGCCGACCTGTGCCTCTTTAGAGGACAGTTTAAGCTGTTCACATTAATGGAGAATGTACATAAGTCTGGTAAAATTTTGCGTATCGAGTTTTTTGAAAGTCCAGTGGACATTTTTAATCCTTTCACCACTGTGGAAGTTGGATTTTGATCAAAAGTTTCTGAGTGAGTTTACTTTTGTGGTAGAGGATTGGTCTGGTCATTATGGAGGATAGGTCTGATAATATCCAGAAGAGCTGGTTTAGTTATGGCAAATTTCTTCAACATGTGAATGTCATTAAAGTATTTAATTTCTCCATCATAGATGAAACTCAGTTTAGCTGAATACAGGCTCTGGGGTTGAAAGTTATTTTGCTTTAGGAGATTAAAATCCTGGTGGTCGATGACCACCCTCTTCTGGCTTGAAAATTTTCAGCAGAGAGATCTGCGGTCATTCTAATATCCTTCCCTTTTGTAGGTAATGGTTTCCTTATGACTGGCTACTTTCAGAATTTTCTCCTTCATATTAACTTTAGTGAAGTTAATTATGATGTGCCTGGGGGATGTCTTATTTGGGTTGAGTCATGCTGGGGTTCTGCAACTGTCTGCTATCTGAATTTCAGAATCTCTTGGCATGTCTAGAAAATTCTCTTTCATAATTTCAGGAGAAGGGCCTCTGTGCCTTGCAAAGCCACTTCATCGCTTTCAAGGATTCCAGTGAGGCAGATATTAACCTTCTTCTAATTATCCCAGAGCTCTCTGAGAGAATGATCCATTTTGCTCTCCATTTCTCTTCCTGTTTGAGTGTTTGGGAGCATTCAAAAGCTTTGTCTTCAATGTCAGAAATTCTTTCTTCTGCTTGCTCCACTCTGTTACTGAGGGCTTCTACTGTATTTTTCAGGTCTTTAAGGACTGCAAATTCTTGCTTCAATGTGTCAAAATCTTTGGTGGTTTTGTGTTTAAATTCATTCAGTTCATGAGACAACTTTTGAATTGCTCCTTGAATTTCTAATTCCAACTTTTGAATTACTCCGTGAGTTTTGAATTCCAAATTTTCCTACGTTCTATTAATCTTGATTGCATTCCAAATTTTGAATTCGATTTCTGACATCTCGGCCATCTGTTTATGAATGGTATCTTCAGTTACATCTGCCATATATTTCCTTGTGGGGGGGGGCTTGACCTACTCTGGTTATTCACGTTACCAGAGTTTTTTTGTTGATTCCACCCCATGATTATTTTACACCTTTTGACTTTTCCCTTGGAGCTTTGCTGAGGATCCGTACAGTGCTACGACCTGAGAAACAGGGGATCTGTTTGGTGTGGTGGGTCTAAGTGGCTCTGTCTTGTTTTCAGCTGGTCTCTGTCCAACCCTAGTGAAACAGTTACTCTGGGTTGAAGTCTCATCTGTTAGAAATACCAGCAATTAAGTCACCTTGCCCCCAACAGGCAACAATTAGAAAAGGAAAATCAAACCTTCCTACAACCACACACCCAGGGCACCACTTGCATAGTCCTTGGGTGATTGACTCAGTTCCAAAGGTCCAAATCAATTGTCTGAGTCAGCACTTGTCTCAGGTGGGAAAGTTTGAAAGTTCTCTGGCAACTAGATCGCAGGGGTCTGCTGACAACTCAAGTATGACTTGCTCCTGTGCTCCGTGAAGTCAGGAGGACCCACCCAGCAGATAGATTAGTCTCAGGAGGTTGATGCCTCCTTCCCCACCTTGCACCTCTGTCACACCCAGTCACTAATAGCCCCACAGGGCTGTTACCCAGTTGCCTCCAGTGAGCAAATACTCCAGGGGTTTGGGCCTGTCTGAATCACAAGGAAATCTATGTCTCCTCAGCCAGGCTGTTGCTCTCTGCCTCTATCCAGCAGGGGGAGGTGAGGCCTGACAACCTGGAGTGCTTGATGGAGACTGGGGGTTCCAGACCCGCCCCTGATTGATGTTACTGACAGAATAGAACAACTTTGTGGAATTTGTTTCTGTCCCAGGTAAATTCCCCTGCAGAAGTGAAGCTATTTTGAGTTCACACAACCTGCACCTCAGACCCTGTCTTTGCTGCTGGAGGTTTGTAGTCGATGCACGGATAGCTGTCAGTTCTATCCTCCTGCCTTTCTTTGCCCAGGCTGATGATCCACTGGGGACTGGGTGCATCTTAGGCTCAGTAAAGCAGTCCTCTGGCTCAGCCCTGCCCTGGGAGTCAGCTGGCACTGCGCGTACATTTTCGAGTCTTAGCGCTCCACCCAGGCCAGTACCACCTCAGGCCTTTACTCATGGGGCCTGCGTTTCCGTCCCAGATCTGTTCCACCAATGGTTGCCACCTGAGAAGATGCCTGGCCTCCTCTGGTTGACCACAGAGACAGGGGGTGTGACTCTAGAATATCCAGGGGTGAGCCCTATTGTTGCCAAAAACAGCTGCTGCTCTGCACCTTGGGGCATTGCTGCTCCGGTGTGGTTCCCTCTCAGCTGACTGTCCTCTCCTCACTCCCGTGCCACAGAATCAGCACTTACCAGCTGCAGTCCAGGCCCTGTCCACACCCCTCCAGAAATCACCCAAGAATCTGGATTCCTGGGGGACAGGCCTCCAGACCTCAGAGTGAGAGTGGAGGGGAGTGCTGGGAGCTCAGAATTGCAGGTAGAGAATACATACAGTTTTACACAGTTTTATGCCTGGCAGGAGAGCACCATGGCACCCTAGTAGGGGAAATAGGTCCAGTTTTTAGAGGGTCTCTCCCATAGAGTATAATGGGAGGACTTTTGAACTCTACTTGTTTGTTTATGGGGTACTCTGAGTCATTCTCATGGGGGAGGGGACTCCCATCTGCTTGGTGATGGATTTTGTACCTTTTGTTTGTATCCTTGGGGTTGCAGCTTAGCTCAGCAGGGTTGATGTACGTTCTTCAACCTTCTCTCTTGTTGCAGCTCTAATCCACCAGGTTACTTGCTAAATTTGTGTCCTTTAACTCTCCTTCTGGATGGGAGCCTCTGTGGAGAGCTGGCTTCTGTCAGCCATCTAGTGTCCGCCCCCCTGTGAGACTCTTTGGGCAGCTGCAGCCACAGTGGCCACCGACAGAGGAGAGCCTTTTTTGCCCGAGTCAGGGAAGCTTCTGCCCTCCAGGATCCCACTTTTGGCTTCCTGCTTCTCTGAGGCAGTGGTCAAAGCTGATGTCTCCATCTCAGCTGCTCATTGTCCTGGGTAGCAGCCTGAGGGAGACAAAAGTTTGCCTCTAGCACACAGGTGGCCTCTGTTTCTCCGGGTGGTGATCGCGGGCCCCCATCCCTACTTGGCTGGCTCGGCAACCCACAGCAGGCTACCATGTGCTGGGGCTCAGGCCTCTACACAGCTAGCTTTTCCAACTGACTGTGTCACTTTCCCAAATACTCTGCTTGTGCTTCCTGGGATCACCTTCCATATATTGTCTGCACCCAAGTTCTTGTCTTATAGACTACTTTGGGGAAAATCCAATTAAGAGTGGTGAGTCTTTATGCTTTGTATAGCTGGAGTGGCTGTGCCATAATTAGTGCTTAATAAAAGCTGATTGGATGTATGGATTTTTCTCATTTCCTGTATTAGAATAAGAAAAAAATAATAAGAAAAAAATGGCAGAGCCTTTAGTTTTAGAACTAAAAATGAAACTTATGTTGACATTATTTGGGTATTTTCTGTTGTCCACAAGCCCAGAGTTCTTCAAGAATTGTTAAACGATCTCTCAAATATTCCAGTAAGTAGGATCATAATTAGTGCATATAATTTTGTTCTTACTCTGTTACCATCTTATTCTAACATAACCATTATCATTACTAACATGGTAATTGTTGTGTGTCTCTTACAGACAGTTTGAGGCCATATGAAAGACCAACTAGTGAATTACACAGCACTCTAGGGGATACACATCAATCTGATCAATCAAGTCAATTGAATATATTTTTATCCATATTATTGTTTTGACGGATCATTCTATCACTGTCTGTATTCTTAAGTCAGGTTCTTCCTTGGAATAGTTTTAATGATGGGATAATTTTGTTCCAAATTTACAATTTCAATGACTATCACTCTGTATCTTCAAAGTATCATAGAATCCACACTTCATAGCAGAAAAAAAAAATAAACCTTCAAACATCTAAGCCAATCTTCTCTACATACTGAAGAATTCTGAGAAAATTGTATCCCAGAGAATTCAAAATGGCTTGTTAAAAAATATAGCTAGTTTATGAACTGTGTTTATGAGACTCTCAGTCTTAGCTGAGGGCAAGCTTCTTAATGCCTGACTGGATAATACAAATCCTAGCTGCAATATCAGGGGTCATACATAATTAAGTTTTAAAAGTAGAACTTATTGTATAGACATTCTATTTTAGTCTATTAGTGTTATAAAAGATAATATTCAGAAATGCTAAGAAAATTTATTCATTGATGCATTCATTCAACAAACATTTGTTGAGCACCTATATTTCATGCCAACTACTATACTATTGTGTGCACTGATGATTGAAAGGTCAATAAAGCTTTCAAGGAGCTTCTATTTTGTTCTAAATAGGATCTTACTCAACCTTTAAGATTGTTGTCACTATTCTTTGCTTCTCAAATATTTGGCTTTTGAACAAACATTGAACAATACAAAGCACATTTGGATGTATGACACAAATGCCTCCTATGCAGTTTACTGGGGAAATGTATTGTGTAATTTCCTATTTGTATGTGTGTGAGGCCCTTTTGAATAGAAAGCCATACAGCAACACTTAACAGCAGGTTAAGTAGGATCTTGTATTTCAAGTTGGGGAGGGTGAATAATAAGGGAATTATGTCAAGGGAGGTAAGTAGAGAGTAACCAACAAGTTCCAAATGCTAATATTATCTCTAAAGGAAAACTGGCTAAAAGATAGAAATTCCCACTGGGAATTATCTTTCAGAATCTGATTTTCTCCATTGAAGGACCAAAAATTAGTCTTTTGATTTGTTTTTAAATAATCTTAAGCTACAGAAAATTTGCAGAGACATTATCAGGAATGTTTTGTTCTGAACACTCTGAGGCAAGTTGCCAACATGATGCCTTTTCTCCTTCCACCTTATCACCACTAAGCTAGTGTGGATTTACTACAAACAAGAATAGTCTTATGTACAAGCATGATGCACTCAACAAAATCAGGGAAGTTACCACTGATAGATAACTACCTTGTAATCTGCAGACCACAGTTTAGTTTTGTCAGAAATCCTCATGGCAAAAAGGATTCAGTTCAGAACAAACATCACATTTCATCTCCAAGTCTTTCTTTTCTCCTCCGTTCAGAAATTGTTCTTCTGTCTTTCTTGATGATTGCGATGACTGCAGGCCAGTTATTTCATACAATATTCCTCAGTGTGGCTTTATCTGATGTTTCTTTACAATTAGGCCCATGACATGCCTTTTAAAGGAATATCTTAGGTGAGTTGCTGGTTCTGTTCATTGCACTCTGTCAGCGGATACACAATTTTGCTTTGTCTCTTTATTGGTCATATCAGCTGTAATCATTTGATTAAGGTGATATCCAGGTTTTTCAGAGGAAAAAATCACTCATTTTCTCTTTGATCAATAAGGATTTTGTGGGGAAATACATTAGAATTATGCAAATAGATCATTTCTTATCAAACTTTTGTTTCTTTATAGCATTATGAACTCAGTGTTTCCTTTTATTTAGAGGAAAACAGATTTCTCAGGGAAACCTATGAAGTCTAGTTTCTGTGTGTCTTTCACATACCCATCATTATTTGGGGAGTTCCTTACTTCCTATCAAAAGATATTCTAAGTTCTTGTATTTTCTACATCCCATCCCTGGAACCAGTCATTCATCCAAGCAGCCCTGCTTTCTTTTAATGGAAAATTATATGAAGAACCAAGATTTGGATGTGTGCTACATGTCCTGATAACTACAGGGATGTTGTTGTTGTTGTTCTTTTTTTATTATTAGATCATAACTGTGTACATTACTGCATTTATGTGGTACAATGTGCTGATTTTATATACAATTTGGAATGTTTACATCAAACTGGTTAGCATATCATATACCTTACTTATTTAATCATTGTGTTTAGACATTTATACTCTACTATTAATATATTTGACATGTACCTTGCAATAAGAACAATAGGTGAGGTCCCACTGATTACCCTTCCTCCACCCATCCACCCCCCTCCTCTCCCCAAAATATGGGACGCTTCACAAATTTGCATGTCATCCTTGTGCAGGGGCCATGCTAATCTTCTCTGTATCATTCCAATTTTAGTATATGTGCTTCTGAAGCAAGCACAGTATGTTGTTGTTCTCAGTGAGCAGAACTAAGGAGTCCTCCCTCCTCATGTTCATGCCTGTAGTGCTAGGACTACAGGGATGAGCCACCGTGCCTGGCCAATTGTTATAATTCTTATTGTAAGGCAATAAGTCAAAACTTTGTGGGTCTAGCTTAATTTCCTATTTCCATTTTTCTTAAAGGAGGAAATTCCTTGAGGTCTGATTACTTTCAATAATAAAAGTACATGTGTGTACATGTATGTGAATACAGTGTATAGATGTGTATTCAAGTGCATTCATCTAGTCTGTTCGTGCTGCTATAACAGAATACTACAGAAGAATAGAAATTTACTCCCCACAGTTCAGGTACACCAGCAGGCCTGTTTTGTCCTTACATAGCAGAAGGCAGGAGGGCAAGTTAGCTTAATGTTGTGTGATGCCTCTTTTCGTTTGTTTTTTAAAGGCCTTAATCTCATTCATGAGGGAGGTGCCCTCATGGGCTAACCACCTCTTAGAGATCCCACCTCTTAAATAAGCACATCATCAGCATCTGAATCTTTGAGGGAGCACTTCAAACCATAGGATGCATACAGACATTTATATATCTCTTTATCTATCTATAATTGCCAACCATCATGCACTCCAATGTCTACAGTTCCAAGTCAACGTAATAAGGACAAGGATAAGGATTATTATGATTTTCCCCTTTTCCATATTTGTAAATTCCTGTCTGACAGTGATTAACTTAGCTTCTATGATTCTTGATATATTCACTTATTTGAACAATCCCCTATGTGTAACCAATTTCTCTTGGCCTCCACTCTCTTACTCCCATGACAGATGCCCTACTTACCCTGCTCAGGCTATCAGATCACTTGCTGAGTGCCACCAGCATGAACATCCTCCTCATTCACTATGGCTTACCCATCCATGGGGATGGAGATGCTTCCCTTACCTAACACAGGCTCTAACAATTCATGTGCTGGCTGTAAACCCTCCCCGCTCCTGCCCATGGGGAGTCCTCCTAACTCTGCTTGGGTTATGACATCTTCTCTAGGCCACTGTCTACTGGCCGCCCTGTGCTGAACTTATTTCTTCCTCTCACCTGGACTCCAACACCCTGCTCTAGGCACTTGGTGGCTCCCCTGTGTGTATCTTGCTTGTTTGTTTCTAATAGCTTTTAGAGTAAACAATTCAAGAAGGAACAAAAAGAAAAGGGAGGATAAAGGAACCAAAAAAGAGCAATGGGGGAAAGATATTTTATTATTAAAAGTGATCAGACCTCATGGTATTTCCTCCCTTAAGAAAGAGGGAAATAGGAAACTAAGTTAGAGCTACAAAATGTTGACTTACTACCTTGCAGTAAGACTTATAGCAATTGGCCAGGTGCAGTGGCTCATGCCTGTAACCCTAGCTCTCTAAGAAACTGAAGTGGGAGGACTTATTGAGCTCAGGAGTTCAAGACTAGCCCAAACAAAGTGAGACCTCATCTCTACTAAAAAAAATAAATAAATAAATAAGAAAAGAAAGAAAAATTAGCTAGGTATGGTGGCACTTGCCTGTAGTCCCAGCTACTACTCTGGAGGTTCAAGCAATATGATCACTTGAATTGAAGAGTTTGAGGTTGCTATGGGCTAGGCTGACGCCAGAGCACTACAGACTGGCCAATTAAGTCTCATTCTGTCTCAAAAAAAAAAAAATTATAACAGGGCGGTGCCTGTGGCTCAAAGAAGTAGGGCGCTGGCCCCGTATGCCAGAGGTGGTGGGTTCAAACCCAGCCCTGGCCAAAAATTGCAAAAAAAAATTATAATAATCATGGGGACCAGTAACATACATTCTGGCATGACTGGCTCATACTTGTCCATCAGACTTCATGGTAAACCACGTCATAATCAAATGTTGCATTAAAGACTCATCATGGGAAATATTTAAAATAAAATTCTCTTGGTCATCTCACTGCTGATGTGGATGAGGTCTGCATAAAAATCAAAAGAATGATAAATGGGCGGCGCCTGTGGCTCAGTCAGTAAGGCATCGGCCCCATATACCGAGGGTGACGGGTTCAAACCCGGCCCCGGCTGAACTGCAACCAAAAAATAGCCGGGCGTTGTGGCGGGCGCCTGTAGTCCCAGCTACTCTGGAGGCTGAGGCAAGAGAATCGCCTAAGCCCAGGAGTTGGAGGTTGCTGTGAGCTGTGTGATGCCACGGCACTCTACCAAGGGCCATAAAAGTGAGACTCTGTCTCTACAAAAAAAAAAAAAAAAAAGAATGATAAATAAGCATCAATTTAGAACAAAGTGGTTGTATCAGTGGATCTCAACCCTGCATGCCCCAGGTACTATCTTATAAAATACCGAGGCCTAGGACTATCTCAGAACAATCAGCTCAAAATCTCTGAGGCATGGGTCCCAGGAAGAATATTTGTTATTAAAAGGAAGAAAAACTTCCCAGACGATCACAATGAGCTGCCAAGGCTGAGAACTATTGAGTTAGATGGCTTAGAGGCTGAAATGCTAATTGGGCACCAGTTTCTGTTATCCTGCAGGGGGAAAAAAACACATGTGGTGTGATTGTATTTGTTCCCATTTTGTTTTTTTACTTCAAAATAAGATATGTGCAGTGTGCATAGGAATTTGTTCATAGTTTTTTTTTTGTTGTTTGTTTTTTTTTTTTAACTAAAGTCCAGTCCTCCAATGGTCTGAGGGACAGTGAACTGGCCCCCTGTTTAAAAAGTTTGAGGACCTCTGAATGCATCCAACTCATTTTGTGGACTAGAAATAATCGGGTTTAGTTAAAGCCTCTCCTTTTTCCTTCAACAACACAAGGAAATTCACTACAATCTTTTTCAATACCCCTATTGAACTATGTTTGTAGGTCTGATGAACATCCTACTTCACACAGTTTTATTTCTTAGATATTGCTGATCCATTCATACAGGTTATAGTGGTCCAGGCTTATTCAGAAAGACTTCACATATATCAGACTCAAAGCCAATGTGCTGTTTTTAATAATAATACCAACAATTACCAAGGGGGTAGTGGAGGGGTTCAGAGCATGCCATCCCAAAATACATTACCTGAGATCTTAATTATTTTGAGTTAAAGCACTTGAAAACCAGCACATGCACAAAGGGCACTCTAGCCCTCCTTTTTCCTTCTGAAAGCAGGAGATAAAATTCCCATGAGAAAGGTACCTTCCCTGTGCCAAGAGGAAGGAAGACATTCCTATCACCAGAGACTGGGAGTCAAGGCTGCAAGAAATGTGTACAAACACACTGTGTTAAACTTATTCTTATCTATCTAGCAGTCCTTCCCAGTTAACTGTCCTACCCACACCCCTTTGTCTAGTCACATTTGCACAGTTGACTACTCTTTGTCCAATTTAGTGTATAAGCTTTCAGCTGTAACTACTGCTTTGGGTTTTCATTTTTCTTGTGGAGGCTCCTGAGTACAAAAGTAAAACTTCCAATATAAAATATGTATGCTTTTCTCTTGTTTATTTTTCTTATGTTGGTTTAATCCTTAGACCCAATCAGAGACCCTAGAAAGACAGAGGAGAAAGTTCCCCTTGCCTAAGATAAATACTATGTCCTAGTACCTAGCAAGATTGTTTCTATTATCTCATTTAAGCATTACAACTCTATAAAGTAAATAAATATCTTCCCATTTTACAGATAAAGGTGAAAGATTAAGTAACTCGTCAAAGGGTATTGGACAGCCACTTTTGACTACAAATTCTATACTCTTTCTCTGTGTGTGTTTCTGCCTCTTACACAGACACAAACACACAGGATGGCCATAAAGTTCATGTGCACACTATTTTAAATCACACATGTATTTTATGGCCACCATGTGTGTGAGTTTTTGTTTTTTGACATAGAGTCTCTCTCTGTTGTCCTGAGGTTGAATGCCTTGGTGTCATAGCTCACAGCAACTTCAAACTCAACCTATCCTCTTGCCTCAGCCTCTCAAGTACCTGGGACTGTAGGCACCCAGCACAATACCCAGCTAGTTTTTCTATTTTTAGTAGAAAAGGGGTCTCACTCTTGCTCAGGCTGGTCTCCAACTCCCGAGCTCAAGCAATCCACCTGCTTCAGCCTCTCAAAGTGCTAGAACTATAGGTGTTAGCCACCATGACCAGCTTGCCTCCCATATTTTTAATGTTAAAAGGGCAATCACCGTTTTGCTCATTTTCATAGTTTTTGAAGAAATTTATCACAGTTGTAGCACTCAAGTGCTCAAAATATTCAGTGTAACATAATTTACTAAAAACTGGATTTTAATATGAGTTGGGGCAATCCTGGATGACTGCCAAAGAGATTTACTAACAACGATTGAAAAGCCAAAAGGAAGCAAGATTCACGTGTGCACCCAGATGGACTCCTGTCAGAGGAAAGCTCAATATGGTAAATTGGAAGAGAAAACAGAGGCAATCTTATAAATGTGGTTTCTTTGTGCTATAAGCGTGAATTCTTAAGCAACTCAGAGTATAAAGTGTGAAAAGAAAATTGTTTAGCCTAGGACTTGTCATTTGAATTATCCCCAAAGGCTACATTCGGATATATGAAAGTAATAAATTTAAATGTTACTTTTAAATGTCTACTTATGTATTCCTCAGGTAGTTCTCAGGTTAAATATTATTATTTAGACCTTTCCAAGAGCCATGGACTGATTTTTCTTTATATTTCTATTAATATGAATTACCCATAACCTGAACTATATGACAAAGAGAACCTTAAAGGGAGAAATAAAGGGAGAATAGAGATATAAGAGGGCAGAAAGCAAGCAAGAAACCGACTTTTGCCTAAGTGATTAAGTCGAACTATCATTAATTACATAGGCGGGTGTATCTCAGAAATGGTATCTACCATAGCACAAATTCCATGTTCATTGAAGATGGAACATTTATCAGGCTATTAATGACCCATGATATTTGCATTTCATTGTTCTCAGAGAAAAAAAAAAATAATCCCATGTGAGGAATTTTAAATGGCTGGCTGTGACTCCATTTATCAGTCTAAGAAAAGATGGCCCAGAATTCAGAATGTGCATTGCTCTTTATCACTTGATAGTTTCTTAAGCCTTTACTTCTGAATTCAACTTGCTTGTGTGCTTCAAGATAAGGCATGAAAGAAAAATCACAAACCATTTGGGGACAACTTAGCTAAATAAGTTTCCTCAATGTTTCTATGAGGATTTTGATTAAATCATGGAGGTAATAATTAGTCATCATGAACTTAGGGTAATAGACTAACCTTGAGGGTTGTCCAGAAGGTAAGAATATTCTAGGCTTTGTTCATTCCTCTTTTATTTCTCTCTCCAAGGATTTGCATGTCAGAGTCGCAGCTTTCTAAGGGATCGTCTCCAAAAATTTTTGGCTATGTATTTCTGCCAATTAAAGAAAGGCTTTAAAATATATCCCCAATAATAGTAGATAAGTACCACTATAATAATATATATAATACATTCTAAAATTTTCTGTGCATACTATATAAATGGTAAGAGTATGAGATATAATAATAAATAAACAGAAACCTACCAGACCTCTCACATACATACTGCTATGGTTAGGCGGGCTGGCTTGAAAAGATGATGTTCCCAGACAGGTCTGTGTTTCTTTCAACCTTCTGCAAATGAGTTCGTCTCCCCCAAAATGTGGGCTTCCACACTGCTGATCTGATAGATAAATTCTCTTGACTTTTAATTTTCTTCATCATAGCTTCCTAAATATAGTGCCCTGAGCTTATGTTTTGGTAACTGACTCCTTTTAGCTTAGTACCATCAAAAGTGGGACAAGGGTCCTTGAACAAAAAAATTTTGAGAGGAGACTTAAAAAATTAGTAGTCAAATTAGATAATACTATAATTCAATATTATACTTTAACAAACTTTCTGTAGACAAAGTTTTATTAGTCTTGATACACTTTCTTACCTCCCTTGTTGGGTACTGCACACAGCAACATAAGAGACTAGATGAGACATTTCCTAAATGTCCTCTTCTAGATAGTTGTTAAATAACTATAAACATCCATAAACTGATGTTTAGAAAAAATGTTTAAGTCATAGTATACAATGTTTGAAGAAAAAAGTTAAATACATTAACATCCATACTCTGTATTATTAACAGTTGAGGAGGAATATTTGAATTCATGCTGTCTTTTCATGGAACTAGCTTGAAAGGTAGAATGGCCTCGGTAGTAAAAATGTATTAATTCCAATTTTTAATATTGCCTAAAATCTGTCCCATAATTTTGCTAGCAAACCAAACAAGGTTCGCTTGCCTAGCACAGCAAAGCCAAATACTGAAGTTAAGAGTTTCATTTGGAGGAAAAGGATGTATTGCAGGGCACTAACCAAGGAGTACAATCAGCTCACCAGCCAATGCTTAAGACTGGAGATTTATAAGCCAGAGTTTTTAAAGACGGTGGTACATTTCAGGTAGGAAAGACTGTAAATCAAGATAGAATGGTTTCAGATGCATCTGGTCCAAAAGGTGGGATATCCTGAAGTGGGAGTCTAAGGGACATAAGGTAGATTCCAGGATTTTTGGATTGGTGGAAAGGATTGTTAAGATGGACGTAACTACCTCCACACAAGCTCCTGGAGAAACAGAGAGAATGCAGTTCCTCAGTCCCTCCTTATCTGCTTTTTCCATCAGATGGAAGTTTCTGAAAGTCATCTCCAGAAGGCATGTTAGCTTCTATAGGGAACAAAAACTACTCAGGACTCTGGCTTGCCTGGAGGACTGTTGTTATTCCCATTCACATTTTAAGGCTAGTTAGGTGCCCAGAACTTCCCCTGAAGGTATTCAAAATTTTCCTTTATTTCCATGCTGCCCTATCCACCCTACAGGCCCCCCAGAAGGGTCTCTACTTTGTTTCAATTTCTCTACTGAGAATGAAATGCAAAAGATACAAGACTAGGGGCCAAGGGCAAAGCTGCTGTTTTGCACTCAGAAGGTTTGCTGAAAATCAAATCACAAAAGGCAGATTAATGGGGAGAAACGTATATGAAATTTATTAACATGCACATGGGGAGCATCACAGAGTGATTCTCCAATTCCCCAGTGGGGTACAGAGCTTATATATAATTTTGAGGTTACAGAAAGAACTGGGCTTTGGATCTTGGAAAAATAGGTTAGAGTTACAACATAGGTTATAGGAGTGGGAAGAAGAGGAAGCTTGGCTGTATAGGTGGTTGTTACGTAAATGAAGCCTCAGAAATAACAGCCACCAGAGAAAATAGGTGGCAAAGGCTTCTTTCAGCTCTTTTAGGTATCAGACTCTTAGTAACTCTTTCCTATACCCAGATAGGGATGGCCTAGCTGCCTGACAGATTCTGTACAGATGCAAATTTCCCCACCCCCAAGGACAGCTTTGAAGAACTA
The DNA here is from genome assembly GCF_027406575.1 of Nycticebus coucang. Taxonomy (NCBI): domain Eukaryota; kingdom Metazoa; phylum Chordata; class Mammalia; order Primates; family Lorisidae; genus Nycticebus; species Nycticebus coucang. The sequence goes on along the minus strand of NC_069787.1, from coordinate 74,117,079 downwards.
CTGACTCTCTCTCAACTATCCCAAAATATATCAAAGAAATATATTTTGGACTAAAATACTTTGGTTTCCTTTATAGATTTTGGTAGCATTTCTACATAAAGGGTAGAAAAATTACTTTAAAACATCTACAAAGAAAGAATGCATTCAAACTCCACACTCTAAAGATATCTCAACACATCCGTGAATGACCTTAAGATCCACTCACTCACCAAACTGGAAGCTTTTATGCTGCCTTTCAGTTTGCCTTTTTTTGTTTTTTCTTTACATTGGACCACCACCAGTTGATTGCTAAGTTACTTTAATTCTGTTCCTCAGAAGCCTTCAGACCTGCTTGTGTTCTTTCTAACCCCTCTGCCAGTAAGCCTCACCTCCTGCCACCTGCATGCCTCTTCAGGATCCCAGGTTCTGCTAGTTCCAGTTCATTCTCCACATTGCTGTCAGAGCAATCTTTGTAAAATAAAGATCACAGCTTTAAAACTTTCTATAAGGTCTCTGTTATGGGCTAGATTCAAGACTGGTGGTCTGTCTCCTATATTATCCAGACTTATCTTTCACTATTTTCTAGACACATACTCCAGGCACTTCACACTGTGTTTGCTGAAATCATTGAAAAATACATATGAAAATCATAGGACTCAAATATTTAAGTCTGATACCACCTGGGGCTATATTTGCTTTTATTTATTTGTTTGTTTATTTACTTTATTTCTTTTTTAGTTTTTTGAGGCAGAGACTTACTCTGTTGCCCCAGGCTAGAGTGCTATGGCATCATAGCTCACAGCAACTTCAAATTCCTGAGTTCAAGCAATCCTCTTGTCTCAGTCTCCTGAATAGCTGGGACTACAGGCACCTGACACAACATCCAGCAGGGTTTTGTTCCCTTTTAGAGGAAAAGAGTCTCAGCTGGGCACTGTGGCTTGCGCCTGAAATCTCAGCTGCTCAAGAGGATGAGGTGATGGTTCCCTAAAAGCTGGAAGTGGGAGACCATCCTGAACAAAACAATGAGACTCTGCTCCCCCTGCCCTGCCCATTTTTTTTTTTTTTTAATCTTAGCTCAGTGCGGTGTATACATCTGTAGTTCTAGCTATTCAGGAGGCTGAGGACTTTGAGCCCAGGAGTTAGAGGCTACAGAGAACTGTGATCATGTTACAGCACTCCAGCCTAAGTGACAGTGTAAAGCCCCATCTCTAAAGAAAAATGAAAAAATAGGAGTGGCACCTGTGGCTCAAAGGAGTAGGGTGCCAGTCCCACATCCTGGAGATGGCAGGTTCAAACCCAGCCCCTGCCAAAAACTGCAAAAAATAAATAAATACATAATAAGTTAATAATGAATAAATAAATAAAAATAAAAAAGAGAATCTGAGAATAAAAGCAAAAGCAAAAAGTAATCAAAAAATAGATAAATGGAGGGAAAAATGGAGATAGAGGTAGGAAGGAAGGAGGAGAAAATATGAGAACTGACAGGATTATTTAAGACTTGGATACAACCATGCCTAATGTAATCCAACTCTATATATAAATATCTGGATCTTTATTTAAATATGTTTTAAATAAGTTTCTTTTCTTTTGCATAGACTAGTTTGAACTGGGTTTCTGAAGTCTGCAACTAAAAGGCTCCTGACCAATATAATGAACATGATAAAAATGAAATTGTGATGCTGTTCAATATTATGACATTGGTATATGTGCTTTTCTGGTTTCTAGTTGAGATTGGACAAAATGAAGAGCATTTAACAAATATTCCTGAGGGATAGGTCATGAAGGAAAGCAAATACACCTGTTATTAAAGACACATCAATAGTATTGTTTTCAATGGAAGTTTTTCATTCTCTGATTGGTCCTCATTTTAGAATTGTTCAAAATCAACCAGACCCCTATACTTACAAATATATACAGTGCAATATATATGTATGATATGTACAAACTTGATGCAATCAATAATGAATAAAAGAATATGTCTTTTTTAGAATTGGCAATTTTTTTCATTCTACTAGAACTAATATTATTTAGGGGTAGGGGGATAAAGGACAAGAAAGAGTTTATCTTCATTATTATTCTTGTACTTGCATCTTTCCTGAGTGTCACCGTGACCTCCCTAATGCAGATGTTCGCAAGCCTCCAGTTTCTCAACATCTGTTGCTGTTGCTACTCTGAAAATTCAGAGACTCAGTGTACAGCTGAACTTTGCATTTATTGTGATCACAAATGCAATCGCCAAAGCCAATGGGGTTGATTATGTCAGAAAATTTGACACAAAATACTTTATGCCTTTCAGCCATTTGCTCCCATCTGAGTTATCAGGAAGCATAGGATAAACTTGGACTTTTCACACACACACCCCAACTAACTGGCCCAAGAAAAAGTACATGTGGTAGTCAACAGGAGTTAATTAAACCATACATTGTCCTTATTTTAATAAATTTACTCTTTTATGTATCATAACTAACTGCTTTAAAACCAGACATTTTTGTCTGAAAAAGCCAAATCCTGTCCCCCACCCCGAAACCTGCAAATAGACCACAACTCACTTACTAAGAAAATAAAAGGCTGATGGCATCCTTTCAAATCCAAAAACTAAGCCTGGAGAGGATGTTTGGTCAAATGTTCTTGTATAAAGCTTTCATTACATTTATAGACTTTCCATCACTGTTAACATTCCATCAAGAAAGGAAATAAGAAGCATTCATTTTGAACAACCACAACTCAAACCAGCCATCCCTAAAAAGCAATAGACAGTTTCATGTACAGAACATTGTTTTCTCATTAGCAAATGGGTAGCACAGGCAGGATGTTGGCTGCCCTGATGCTATTGGGGCAGGATATTGGCGGCAGCTCTCAGCTAGTGAGCCTGGGGACATGCTGAGGGTCACCCTCTACATGTCTTCTTTTCTTAATTTAACTCCCATACCTCTCATTAAGATGAGAAGTCTCCCCTCCCCTATCCATGTCTTTCTCAGCAGCTTTCTGGCCTGTTCACTAGTGGGGTTGATTTATGATTTAATTTTATGGATGATATCACACAATTATCTCCAGATGGAATAATCAGGATGAAGAGCTGCCAACCAACATTAGGAATGAAACAGGTTCATCTAGCACCAGCCATTTCTGCACTGTAATTATTTTTTGTTTTGACTTCATAAATTCATTCAGAGACCCTGGGTGTTCCTTTTCAGCAGGGCCTCATTTGTCTAATTCAAATGAGATTATCTCACCCTGGTCCCCATATTTCCCCATATTTTTCTTATCACTGCATCCAATAGGGAGACTCATAAATTATGATTTGTGAAGCTAAAAATGCACAAAATCTAATCTGCCCAATTTATGATGAACTCATGGAGTCAGCATGATGAATTCTGAATCTAAAGGTTTTGATTTAGCCTTGCACTTCAAGGAGGGGAAGAAATAAAGAAGAATCTCGGTGATACGCAGCTTCCCTCATCACTGAAATCACCTGAATAAACCTTGTTGAGTGGAAGACAGAAATCTAAGGCCCAATGTAATCACTGTATCTATTGCATTCACTGAGCTTTCAATTATTGCTCTACGATCCCATGATCCCAAAGGACATTTGTTCTTTTTTATTTCATAATCTCACACTGCAGAATTCTGATGAGTCTTTCTGACCAAGTGTTTTTCATCTTTCTTATTTTCTCCCAGGCATAAGAAAGCCACATCCTCATTCTAGCTAAAATGCATCACAGTAGCCCATAAGAATACTTTAAACACAATGGTATTGGTACTTGGTTGGGCATTGGTACTTAACTATTACAAGAAAACACACTTCAAACACTCAAGTCACTTGCTTAGATATTTATTTATTCAACAAATTTTCATCGTTATGCTTATTTTCATGCTTGTAGAGTATATTAAGTTTTTTTTTTAAGTTAAAGAATAATGAAACTCTATGATAGTGTCTAAAGTAAGGATGGGGGAGTAGCAAGGAATGACATAATTAGATCTAACAGGTTATGGGTTATGGGGAACCTACTGTAGTAAGGAATATTTCTCAGGGTGTGTGTGTGAGGGTGGTGAATCAAGTCCATCAGCATGGTCCTTGAGCTTGTGAGAAAAGAAAATTCTGAGCCTCAGCTCAGATTCATTGAATCAGAAACTTTGAGGGTAGTGCTAACTAATTGTAGTTTGTTTAACAAGCTCTCCAGGTGATTGTGATGCAAGGTAAAGTGTGGCAAGGATGGCTGCTGAGGATTTCACATAAACATTTTTATTTACTAATATGCAGTGGACCCTTGTGCAACAGGGGTTTGCACTTCCAAGAGTCCACTTATACACAGATTTTCTTTTATTTCTGCCACTCCAGAGATAGCAAGAACAATCCCTCCTCTTCCTTCTCCTCTTCAGTCTATTCAACATAAAAAGTATGATGATGGAGACCTTTAAGATGATCTACTGCCACCGAATGAGTTACAAATATATTTTCTCTCCCTCATGATTTTAATAATATTTTCTTTTCTTTAGCTTACTATGTTATAAGAGTACAGTGTATAATACATGTAATATACACGATACTTGTTAACTGACTGTGTCATTTGTAGGCTTCTGGTCAACAGTAGCCTATTAGTAAAGATCTTGGAGAGTTAAAAGTAATATTCGGATTTTCAACAGCCTGAGGGGTTGGGTTCCCAACCCCCAAGTCATTTAAGGGTCAACTATACAGTCAGGACTCGCTTAAAGACAGATGCACTCTGAAAAATGCATTGTTAAGCAACTTCGTCATTGTGTGAACATCATAGAGTGTACTTACTTACACAGACCTAGAAGGTAGAGTCTGCTGTACATGTGGGCTATATATGATACAGCATATTGTTCCTAGGCTCCAAACCTGTACAGCATGTAACTACTGAGTGCTATATACAACTGTAAGACTTGGATAACTGTGTGTCCAAACATATCTAAGCATAGAAAAGGTACAGTAAAAATACAGTATTATGATCTTACGTGAACATCATGTGTACACGCGGTCCATTGTTGATTGAAACGTCATTATGCAGCACATGATTGTAATTTCTTTGTTTTTGAATTGGAAATGCGACAAAACCTTAAAAAGCAAACTCAGGAAGCTTTCTTTCAGTTTTTTTGAATAATAAATAATCTCAAATATAAGGCAAAAGAAAATCCAAAGAACTTTCTCTACCTGACACAGCAATATTCCACCAAAATTGGGGAAGATACATAGTACTTAGCTGCAAGATTTTACAAAGCCTTTTAGAAAGTGCCTCAAGACAATTGTCAGGATTATAAAGAGTATATTCTTACTTGAGAAGTAATTAATGCAATTTTTCTTGACCTTATTTATTTGTTGCATTGAAATGTCTTCACTGAGTGAGGTTTAAGAACTACGTCAAATACATCATAAGATCATGATCTCTCAGGTCAAATAAATAGACTGGTTCACACTGTAGTTTGGTCATTTATTAGCTGTGCAACTTTGGACAAGCTACTTAACCACTGTAGGCTTCCAATTAGGAATGTGATAATAGTGATTGGTATAATATTTTAAAATTATGAAATGATACTAGCAGTTGATGAAGCATGTAGTAACTCAATAAATATTAGCTCTCATCCACTTATTCCATTTAAAAACACCCTACTGCATGCCACTTAGTTTCTTTCCATGTGTGATTTCTAAATGTTGTGTTCGTGTAAGAGAGAGGGTTGTCCAGAAGCACGGATGAGGCAGAGTTTGGTGTGCAAAGTAATTTTTAGAGATCAACACCTACGAAAGAAATTGCACAGAGAGGAATTGGGAGGAGGGTTAAGTCTTGACTGACCAGACATGGAGCCAGTATAGCTGAAGTTTTGATAATTAATTTTGTTGGTTTTTTTTTTTTTTAAGAATAGCTTTTAGTTTTATTGAATTTGCCCATTTTTTTAAATCCTTTATTTCATCAATTTCCACCTTATTTGTTATTATTTCCTTCCTCCTACTTGCTTGGATTTCCTTTTGGCTATTTTTATAGGTTTTTTTGAGTGAAAGTTTAGGTCACTAATTTGATATTTCTTTTTGTTGACATGGATATTTGCGATTATAATTTTCCTTCTTTGCATGGTTTTAGCTTCATTGCATATGTGTTGTTATGTTGTAATTAGTCTTTATTTATCTCAAAGTATTTTATAATGGCCCTTGTGATTTTTTTCTTTGATTCATTACTTATTTATTAAGACTATTGTTTAATTTACAGAGATTGAATTTTCTAATTTCTTTCTGTTATTGATTTCTAATTTCCCTCCATTATATTTAGAAAACACATTTCTATAATTTCAAACTTTTCATAAAATACTTCTTTTATGGCTTAACTTATGGTCATTGGTCTATATAAGAAAATGTTGCACATGAACTTGAGAAGGAAATATATCTACTGTTGTGGGTAAAGTATTCTACAAATGTCTATTGGTTTGTAATGCTATCAAGTCTTCTACAAGTATTTCCTAGTCAATATTCTATTTGTTCCATCTATTATTGAAAGAGAAGTAATTGACTCTTCATCTATTACTATTGAATTGTCTGTGTCTCTTTTTGCTTTATGTGTTTTGGGGCTCTGTTACTACATGCATCTGTGTATATGCTCATAATTGTTGTGTATTTTTAATGGATTAAGCCCTCTAAAATTATAAAATGTCCTTTGTGTCTAGCTAAAACTTATGTCTTAATTCCTATTTGTCTGATATTATTATTGCCACTCCAGATGTCTTTTGAATGTCATTTGTATGGCATCTCTTTTTCCATTCTTTTATTTTTAATTTATTTGTATCTTTGAATTTAAAGTGTCTCTTGTGGACAATATATAGGTTGCTCCTGTTTAGTTTTGTTTTAGTTTATCCATTCTGCCAGTCTTTACTTTTTGATCAGACTATTTAAATCATTTACATTTAATGCCTTTACTGATAATGTAGTATTTACATCTGCCATTTGGCTATTTTTAATGTATTATGTCGTCTTTTTTTGTCCTTCTATTCTTCCATTTACCTTCTTTTCAGTTAAATAAGTATTTTCTGGTGTACCATTTAACTCCTTTGTTGTCTCTTTTACTCCCTATTTTTAAAGTTGTTTTCTTCTTATTTTCCCTGGAGATTATAATTAATATCCCAATAACTTATTTTAAATTAATAGCAATTTAATTTCAATTGTGTATAATTCTGTTTAAATATATATTATTTTCTTTCTTTCTTTTTTTTTTTTTTAGACAAAGTCCCACTCTATCACATGGGCTAGAGTTCCATGGAATCAGCCTAGATCACAGCAACCTGTAACTCCTTGGTTCAAATGATCCTCCTGCCTCAGCCTTCTGAGTAGCTGAGACTAAAGGTACCTGCCACATGTCCAGTTATTTTTTTTTTTTTCTGTTTTTATTAGAGATTGGATTGCGCTCTTGCTTAGTCTGATCTTGAACTCCTGAGCTCAATGTATCCTCTGGCCTTGGCCTCCCAGAATGCTAATATTACAGGCATGAGCTACTGCACCCAGTGTGTTCAAATATATCTTCATTCTTTCACTGTCTTTGTGTGATGATTGCCATACAAGTCATAACCTTATAAGTTTTAAGCCCATCACCATATATAATTTAATAATTTTTGCATTATGCAATTGTCTTTTAAATCGGATAGGAGAATCAAAATGTTAAAAACAAAAATACACTTATGCTATAGCAAGAAAGTCTAACCTATTCCGGTGTTCTCTCTTTGTGGGATAAGCCGTTATATAGACTTTAACAGTGGGAAAAAAAAAAAAAATACACTTATGCTACCTTTTGTACTTACCTGTGTAATTACCTTTATTGGTGCCTCTTTTTAGTTTGTGTGGTTTCATATTAATGTCCTTTTATTTCGCCCTGAAATACCCTGTTATATTTCTTGCACAGCAAGTCTAGAAATGGTGAATTATTTTTATTTTAGTTTTTACTTATTTGAGGATATATTAATTTCTTCATTTTTGTGGAACAGTTTTGTTTTATATGTGATTCTTGCCTGACAATATCTTTTCAGCCCTTTTGAATAGCATTTCACTGCATTTCTATATCTATGACTTCTACAGATAAGTAAGCTGTTAATCTCATTGAGGATCCCTTTAATGTGCTAAATGGTTTCTTTCTTCCAGCATTCTCTTTGCCCTTGGTTTACACAGTTAATTACAATGTTTCTAGGTGTTTATCTCTTTGAGTTTATCCTACTGAATATTGAGTTTCTTGACTATGCAGATGAGCATTTTTATCAAGTTTGTGAAGTTTTCAGTTAACATTTTCAAATATTCTTTCCATCTCTTTTCCCTCTTCTCATGTTTTGGGATTCCTTATTTGAATATATTGGTATACTTGATGTTGTCCCATAGATGTCTTAGGCTCTGCTTATTTTTTTTTTTTTCAAGCTTTTCTCCATATGTCTCTAAGACTATATAATCTCAATTAACCTATTTTAAAATTCATTAATGCTGTTTTTTTCCCACAAAACTCTACTATTGAAACCCTCCAGGGATTTTGAAAAAATTTTAGTTATTATACTTTTTAACTCCAGGATTTATATTTGATACTTTTAATAACTCCTAGCTCTTTATTAATATTTCCTATTTGGTGAGGTTCCATTCTTATACTTTACCTTACTTCTTTATTCATGATTTCTTTTAGTTCTTTGAGCACATGTATAACAACTGATTTAAAATCTCTCTCTAACAAATTTAACATCTGGAATTCCTCAGGGATAATTTCTATTGACTGCTTTTTTTCCCCCTGTATATAAGGGATAATGTTCTTTTTTTCTTTCTTTTTTTTTTTTTTTTTTTTTGCATGTCTTCAATTTGTATGTGTAGCAAGGCAGGTAGGTGATATGGTAGAGAAATGAACTCAAATCAAACTGTATCCATGCATGCTTTCATAATTTTTTTGTCTTAATAATATAATAACGCTGTGTTGCTGCTGCTTCTTGTTTAGTGACTTTTAGTTTGTTTAATGACATTCAAAAAATAATTCTATAGTATTTGTATTCTTTTTTGTATGTGGCTACTGATTTCTCTGTTCAATTATTTTACTTCAGCTAATGGTTACATGAAGATTTCCTTAAATGCCTACAATCAGTAAGTTTATCAGCCTTTGCTCAGGGACTCGGAGCATGTTAAAGCATGCTTTCAATCTTGTAGCAGTCAGTTTAATACTCTAGCTTAGCCTTTATTTTCTGCTTTCCTGAGCCTTAGGGTGAGAGATATGGTCTTCTCAGGTCTTTCTTGGCATATGTAGAAATCTTTTCTGTCCACACACCCTTTAGTATACCAGATCATGTCAGAACTTTTCATAGGCCCTTATGGAAATTTTGTTTCCTAGCTTTTCCTTTGAGGTTTTTGGTTGGCCTCTTGTTTGCTTGTAAGATGTCTTTACCACCTCAATCAACTGCAATAGGGCGGCGCCTGTGGCTCAATGAGTAGGGTGCCAGCCCCATATGCTGAGGGTGGCGGGTTCAAACCCAGCCCCAGACAAACTGCAACAAAAAATAGCCGGGCGTTGTGGCGGGCGCCTGTAGTCCCAGCTGCTTGGCAGGCTGAGGCAAGAGAATCGCATAAGCCCAAGAGTTGGAGGTTGTTGTGAGCCGTGTGACGCCACAGCACTCTACCCGAGGGTGGTACAGTGAGACTCTGTCTCTACAAAAAAAAAAAAAAAAAAACAATTGATGCTTATTGTTTTTAACAAATACTTTAGGGGAAAAGATGTTCACACCAGTTAACTGTTTGGTCACAAAAGTAAAATTCCTAAGACTGGATGTTTCCAGAGAGGTGGCAACAAGTCAAATGACATTTCTTTGGAGTCGGAGCTCCTGAGGAGCTTTATTCCTGTCCTGTTTTTGTTGGTTGACTTTTGTCCTGGTCATGGTTCACACTCTCCTATTTTTTCCGATGTCTAATAATTTTATTTATTAGATGCTAGAAAATGTAAATGCTACAGTCAAGTGTGCATGGTTCTTTATGTTCTTTTAATGAGTGTTGAGTTTTTGCAGGCTGTTAAATTTCTTGAAGATGTGTTTAATATTTTCCATCTCTCTTTTTTTCTTTTCCTTTTTCTTTTCCTTTTTTCTTTCTTTCTTTCTTTCTTTTTTTTTTTGTTAGCATAGGCTTCATAGGCTTTACTTCAGGGCTACTTTAACTGATCTACTAATATATTACCCTCTGGAGTTTCTACTAAAGGCCTCAGATGTTCCCTGAACTTTCTCTACTCTGACTAGTTAGAACTCAAGTGTCTTTTAGCCCTAAGTGAGCTTTGGAGATTGCTTCATTCACAAACAGTTTTTTCCTTGTCCAGCTTTGGAGAATCTTGCCACATGCATGTCCAGGTACATACAAAGAAATAAGAAAAAAACAATATGCCAATTTCCAGAGCTTGCTTTCTGCGTAACCCACTCTCTTTTGCACTTATTCTCACAAATTTCAATTACCTCAGTTTTCTCTAATTGATTTCTGTTCCTTCAGTTCAGAAAATTCCCATACAAAATTTAGGCTTTTACCCTTCCCTCCAATACTGTCCAGAAAGTGTCTCTAGTCACAAAATCACAGTAATTACAGATCTCACATTGCTTCTTTTCCTTTATTCAGAATTAGTTATATCATCAGTTTTCCAATACCTGGAAATAGTCGTTTGCCTACCATCCCAGTTTTCTATTTATTTGTAGGAAGAAAACTAGTTCAGTATCAGTTACTTCACTAAACCTGAAGGTAGACACATCTCCAGTGCATTTTGAAATGCCTTGAAGGAAAATCTTACTAAGTTATAGTTCACAGCCCCTTCTTTCCAACCCATAGCAGGAGGATAGTTACCTTCTGGTGGGATGGAGTACGAAAATGGAAAATTCTAAGAAAAGATTGTTAACAATCAAGAGGCAAAGTATTATTTTAAATTGCTACAAAGGAATAGACTCCAAGCAGACAAAATAAAAATATTCTCATTTTCATAGACAATAAAGGGGGTAGTAAATAAATGTCTAGTTGAAAAATTTTAACTTTTGACTAAGAGTTTGCCGTGTAGATGGGTAATTAACTCCTTTAAAGAAATCTTACTTTTACAAAAGTCTATCAAAAATTATTTTAAATATTTTCTCTGGAATACTAATTACTTCCCATAAGAGAAGAAATAAATCATATTTATTGGCATACTTCTACTTACTCTAGGTGTTGAACAATTTTTTTCCTAATTGTTAAATTTAATCCTCACTTCCTGAAAACCACTGCCATCACTATGAGAAGAAAAAAGGAGCCTGGGGAAAGCCACTGTGATATCCCTCATGTCCACTATTAAATAAAGTCAGTGGCCATCTTCGACCTCAAAAGTTCCAGGATTTATACTGCATTCTGCTAGATTCTGGAGAGGGGGTGGCAAAATGACTGCTATGTCCTCAGTTAAGATCTAATTTGGTAAATTGGAAGCAGATGAGACATTGCCATTTGATGCTGTCTGACTCTAGTCTGTCCTCTAGATGCAATTAGAGAGAAACTTATTTCTGTCTGCTGGTACTTTGCCAGTCCCCAGTACAGAGGTCCAAACTCATGGAAGGGGGTAGAGCATACTTGCATTAATTAAGCTTTTCAGGTTTGAATATAATTACTTTTTTAGCTCTTCCTTGGTGACTAGATACAGATGATGGTGCAGGAGGAAGAGGAAAATAACACAAGATAATATAAACGATCAAAATTAACCTTTAAGTGACTATATGATTTTTGTCTCAAAATCCTGTCCTAACTCACTTTTAACATTCTTTGTCACTAAATAAAGCATTTTTAAATTTTCTTTAATGATTAATTGATATAATAAATTCATATCCAGTACATTGTGGGCAAAAGAATGAGTCTATTTGTCCTTCCTGTAGAACGGGAGATACATCTGGCATATGGAATTCGTTTTTGCCTTCCATGTTTTTTGAGATGAAAAGTAGTGGAAATGTTTCCATTTTGACTATTGTAAAGCAGAAAGTCCCCAATCCAGCATGTCCATCAGGGTTGGGCCAATTGGCCTGAGGGAGATCATTAGTGAAAGCATCCGCTAGCTAACTGTTCAAAGTATCTGGCACAAGATAATTAACTGGCACAGAAATGACTATGCAGGTTCAAAATGTAAGAAAAATGTTAAAGCTAAACACTCCCAAATCAGATACTTGTCAGGCAAAATAGGCCTATTATAGTAGGGTTCCTCAACCTTGGCACTCTTGACATTTGGGGCAGGATTATTCTTTGTTAGTAGTTGTGAGGAGACTGTGAGGGTGAAACTGTCTTACATGTTGTAGGAGATAGCAGCTTCCTTGTTCTTGTATGCCAGTAGAAACTTCACCTCTCAAAAGTGATAATCAAATGTCGCCAGACATTCCCCAACATTCCCTAGAGAGATCAAAATCACTTCTATTTGAGAAATACTTTTCTACACACTGATAAGAATCAAACTTATTTGTTTAAATTACAAATTTTACTTCTTTTCCCCTGGTATTCATGTACTAGGGCTACCATAGCAAAATATCACAGGCTGGGTAACCTGACCAACAGAAATCTATTTTCTTAAAGTTATGGAAGAAAACTCTTTTCTTGCAGTTTATACTGATGAAATGGAAAGATGGTTTTCACAAATACTTGCAAAAACTCAGGAATGTCAATCAAAAGATAGGGGACTAAATTTGGCTATGATGAAGTTTTTGAGCTCTATTTTTTGTTTTATTTGTTAAAATCCCAATCCATCTCTCCTTAGACTGTCTTCTATTAATTTTTCAGTACACCTGATGTAATCTATTCATTGTGTAAGTTTATAAAAAATATATAATACTATTTATATCATTCAATATTTGTCTCTACTCAGTAGCACTTTGAAAAGACAGTTTAAAGATAAATATAAATCAATGTAGGATAAAAAATATTGATGACCATTTAGTTATTGTTGCTCTGACATATTTGGCTACTCAGGTGCATTGAAAATTTTGATTTTTTTCTATATAAAATTTTGAGGTACAATGTAGACAGAATGAAAAGGGGCACCAAAATTGTTCTTTTTTTCCATGACTGTCAGATAACTTAAGAATGAAAAGGACTTTGCACGTAACAAATAAATGTGAAATCCCTATTGTTAAAGTTTTTAAAAAAAAAATTGAGATAAAATATACGTCAAATGTCAATATAACTAGAGATTCTTTTTTCTTTATAGCTTTCTCATTTTTTACTATTTCAATAGAAATTCTACATTAATTTTGTAAGTAGAACAAAGTTAAATATCCTTCATATATATTTGTGAATGCCATGGAGGAATGGCTTTCAATAAGAACCTCTTCCTCCTTTCTTTATACCTTAGTATACTATAGAGCCCAACCAGCCAAAATTGCACCTTTTTGACTCTTTTGGAGGTAGAGTTCTGAATCATTTTTTTTTTGGTCAATCCAAGACTCACTTCCATGAAATCTGGAACACAAAATTGAAGGAGAGACATAGTTGGAATAATGTTGGGTTTTTCTAAATAGCACCAAAATTCACTGTGTTTATGGGTATAAAGATGCTAGGGCGTTCATTTTTTTCTCCAGTGGATATTTCAAGGCACAGCTCTAGAGACATAGTAGGGATTTCCTGACCCCTGGAACCTGGTCTAATTAACTTGCTTCTGGAGCTCATGCTTCCATTAGTGGCTTTCTGATAGAGGTTTCAGGTCCTCTAGAGGACTAATCCCACAATGTTGTTCTGATGTTCATGAAATTCATGGCACAGCCAAAGGCCCAAGACATTCTGTTAATTTTTCTATTCCAACTAATTTGCAATATTAAGTCACTTTTTAAAACATATCTAGGGAAGTTTATTTTGTGTAACTAAAGCTCAAAATACCAAAAGCTGAGCACAACATTTAAAATAATCAATGTATAATTCTTTATGGGATTACTATTCACAAGTAAATGACCCCGAAGAAAAAACAAAGAGATTTAAAAGTCCCTGTTTCCTTTTAACTTCATTGAGCTAATAACTTGATTGTCTAATAAGCAGCTAAAATGCATAGAACAAAGCATGTTTACAGTTAGAATAAACCAAATTCTGAACACAGTTGTCAAGAAGGTCGTGTTGGTATAAGTGGTATAAAAGATCAACATTTAAGAGTTTTCATGGCTGGCAGTGGAGACAGGGGATCAGGTATTAGAAAGAAAAATTACTAACAGGATTTGGCTAAGAGAATGTCTATAAAAAGTGAAGAAAAAGGTTAGCTAAAGATGAATTGGCTTTTGCACTGGGGGAATATTGATGCCATGAAGAAAATGAGAAATATAAGCATGCAGTTGATTCTGTGATAAAGATATTAAGCCCAGATTTAAACATGTTAATTAAATCCCAGGTTTTGTTAAAGGGGATAGATAGTTTCACTAGGGTGGTAGAAAGAGTTAAGATTATTGGGAATATTACCCATGAGAATGATCATCAAATTGTCCAGCTAAACTAAAAAAGTAAGAACAATAAGTAGGATTCTAAGGAAGGAGAAGAGGAGGGGAAGCCACAGAGCAGGGCAGAGTGCCTGAAAATCTTCTGTGAGAAAACCAGGCTTAGGCCAGGGCATTTCTTTCACAAGGATTCTAGGACTTTTGTCCAGTCTGATGGCTCCAGGAATGGACAAGGTGTCAATAAAGTTATGTAGGAGGAAATATCAGCAAACAATTGACAGTGCAAGGTTGTGTCTTTGGACAGTGGTTAAGACTACAGATTTAGACTTCGGGGCCATTCCCGCTAATGTGAGTTGACACCACTGATGCTAAGATGCAGAGAAGAAAAAAGTGCACCTTCACATTAGTGGGGTAGTATGGCAGAAAATCAGCAGAAGAGACTCTAAAGGAAGATTCTGGGCGATAAAAAAAGCAAAAGAGTACTATTTACTGCATGAGAGACAAAACTGCATGCAGCAAAATGTGGGTGACAGGATCAAATGCTGCTGAAAGGTGGAAGATGGGATTGTTAAATGACCATTGGACATTGTTAACTGAAAGGGCATTTGTCATTGGTGACCTTCAAGGACAGAATTTGAGTAGCATGGCCTGAGTAAAACAAAAAAAGCTAAGGGATTAAGGAGGTCACAGATGGTATTATGAGAGGCTATTTTGGGTTTCCGGCTTAATCAGCAGGCAGAGATCAAAAGTCCAAGCTATTTTAGTTCATATTTCTTGGCAACTGATGCCCTGGACTCCTGCATTTTCCTGCAATACCTTTTTGTCTTGGGATAATTGACTTCACCTTTCTCTGGGTAGAAAGGTAAAACCAATGCATTTTAAAATAACATCTGATCTATTGAATCTGGGCAGGAGGTAGAAGACACAGGAACATCAATCCTGCCAAGATGATGAAATAACTTGGATCTTTCAGCGCTTATAGACTCCCTATCACAAGACAGCAGAGCTTAGAAGGGGATAATGAGAGCATATCTTACAGGGATAACAGAGTTAAGAGCAAGTATAGAGTGTCAGACTGATTTTTCTTATTTTTCCCTTGAAGTTCTTCCATTCTCCCGTCTAATAATGTAATTTTTCTTGTTAGCGGGGCATAGGGGAGAATGATGTTGACAAGAAGCTATCTATTTGGGGGTTAGAGAGGATTTTATATTTTCTATATGTACCATAACCTTGTCTATAATGTCCACTTTGAGGCTGGCCAGGGACATGTATTACCCCAGCTCCCTAAAGCTCCTCGTGGGCAACATAAAATCAGAAAAATTCTAAGACAATATAAACCGTACTTGTCTCTGTTTTAAGTTACTATGGAAACACGGAGCCAGGGAAATGGGTACTGAAGAGAAAGTCCTTTAATAGGTAACATTGGGAACTCCAGGACAAAATGAAAATATATTTCTCTGTGTGTATATATGTATACATTTTTCTAGGATGAGTTAATGAACTTAATTATCATACTTTGTACAACTACATTTTTGATAGCCCTTCCAGAAAAAGAGTTCTAAAATTTCTTCCAAGGGTGGACTAGGGGCTGGCATTGGTACATAGCTTCGCAAGGGGAGTACTTCAATGGTGACCATACTGATATTCACCAGTGAGGAATGTAGAACTTTTTCTAGGATGAGTTCACAAACTTAATTGTCCAAATTCATACATATGCATTTACATGTGTGTGTCTATACATGTATATGGACATGTTCTATTTGGAATATTCTTCCTCTGGATATCTGCAAAATTTTCTCCTCTTCCTCAGGTATCAGCCTAAATGTCACCACCTTAGTGACATGTAAAGTAGCTCTACCACCTCTGCTTGCCATGTTTTAGGACATTGCCCTATTTCCTTCAAGGCATTTTTCACTTTCTGAAATTATTTTATTCATCTCTGTTTTATTTATTTTATTTATTCATTTTTGTCTGTTTCCATATGCATTTCCAATGTCTATGGCACGTCTAGAATATGGTAATTGATCAATAAGTGATTTTTAAATGTATACACCTAGGTAGTGAAAGAAATAATCCCTTACAGGCCGCGCCTGTGGTTTAGTGAGTAGGGCGCTGGCCCCGTTACCCAGGGTGGTGGGTTCAAACCTGGCCCCAGCCAAACTTCAACAAAAAATAACTGGGTGATGTGGCGGGTGCCTGTAGTCCCAGCTACTCCGGAGGATGAGGCAAGAGAATCACCTAAGCCCAAGAGCTGGAGGTTGCTGTGAGCTGTGATGTTATAGCACTCTACTGAGGGCAACAAAGTGAGACTCTGTCTCAATTAAAAAAAAAAAAAAAGAAAAGAAAAGAAATAATCCCTTAGTTTAGGAATATAGAATGACATTGAGTAGAGTTAAGGAAATAGTATTTAAAGAATACATTATAGGTAAAAAAAAAAAAAAAAAAAAGATGTTAAGGATGGAAGAAAAAAATGTAGTTGCTTGATAGAGTATAGAGCATTGGTTTAACTTCAGAAGAAAGAGCAACTTTCTTCAGTTAGGACCAATGAGAAGGAGAGTGTTGTAAGTAAACATTAGATAAAGTTCAAGGTGAAGGGAAGTGAATAACCAGAATAGGGTTAAGAAAGGAGAAGGTTGAACAATAATATTTTTTTACAGCATCTCACCTTTACTAGGTTTTTTTTTTTTCCTATAAGAGAAGCTCTGTAGTAATTGGCATTGATTTTCATAAATAGTAGTAACAAATTGTGTTGGCTTCCCTTTCTCCTTTTCTTCCTCCTCTATCTCTAAATAACCCAAGTTCCCTGTTGTTTGTGTTGGTCCAAGATCTATAAAAGAGCTCTCATCGGTCATATTCCTGGCATGGTCTGCTCCAACACTCACTGCCTACAGAAGGTCTCTTTAAACATTACCCATTAGCATCTACTGTGTAACCCTTGTCCTGACTGGGAAATTAATCTCAGTGCATACTCAGCAATTTCCCTGTCCCTGCCAGAGGCAATAGTCCCTCTTATTCTACATTCACTCCATTATTGCATACACACACACATACACACACACGCATACGCACACACACATCATTCTATCCATGCATATTTGTCTTTTATATTTTAAGGCCTTTAGTAGCACATAATGTGATTTTTAAAATTTTACTACCCCCCACACTATCCAAATCCATAGGCCTAGGTAATGCTTTACATGTAATTTTTTCCTGAAGGAATGTATCTATTTAATGAGCTATAAATGTATTAAGGGCTTTTGCTGTCTGCTAGCTAAGATGCTACACTGTGAGGGAATATTTACACATTAACCAGGGGTGAGACTCTCCCTTCATATTATCATCATCTTTAAAGATCCCTCAATCTGTAGGCAAAGGGATTAGTCAAAGGTATGTTCGGGGTTAACAGAAACTAGCAGGAAATCTTATAGTTTCCCCAAAGCTAATAACAGTGGAGAGCCATTATTAAAGGAGCAAGGGAAAGGAGAGATTTTCAGATCACAGACAGAGTGTGGGCTGTGTACAAGAAGCTGTGACCTACAGTAACCACAGACACAGCCCTGCAATACAGCAGGAAGGTTGCCAGAGGGACACATACCCCACACTCTCTGATCTGCTGGTATCTGCAAACCCAAGGAGGAGAGAAAACTCAGGGAGCTGTAGATGGTACGCCACTCAGATCAGCCTATTTGGGCAGGTGAACAAGACAGAGAAGAAGGAGGAGTGGATCTAGAGGGGTAAATTGGAAATATCTGGCAAGCCTGACCCTCACTGAGGGGTGCCTGTGTGAGTCCTGGTCTGGAAAGAAGGATGTTCATGGAATGGAAAACACAGAGATTGGCAGTATTATTCCAAATGGGATGACTGAGAGGTGGAACCTGCCTGATGGAGACAGCGGTCCACACAGGGATGGGGAGGCAACGAGAGGGACACCTCAGCTTTCTCTGTCAGACCGGTGCTTGTTCTGGTTTCTCAGTCCCATGTTCTCTTTTCTAAATGGTCCCTCACTTTTTCTTCTTTTTCAAGCCCAAGTCATTTTATTCACTCATCCTTGGGAGAAGGAAAGTTTTCTAAGCAAGACTGCATCTAAATTTTTATGTCTTTTACTTTAGCTAGTAGTGTGAATAGTTGAGTACGTTTTAGCCTTTGTTTAAATTTTATATGGGTAACTTAAGCCTACTGCAAGAGAGCCTTAAGGGATATAAAAAGGAATCTGTGGAGTGGTGTTAAAGGTGAAGGAAAATAAACTGAAAGTACAATATGCTACCATCTACATAAATTTTTATGGTAATAGTAACAAAAATGTATTTGTGCCATTGAATACGGAAGACAGAAGAAGGCATCCGGGATGACTATATGTTTTATGACCCAGGTGGTGCTCTTGAAATATATTTAAAAATGGTTCTTATCCTTCATGTGTATCAGCAGCTATGCATGAAAGTAAGAAGATGGGAACATCTTGTTTTACCTTGGGAATTTCCAGTATGACATCTGAAGTTTAAAATAAAAGGTAAAAATAAAAGATAAAATAAAACCTCTTGAATGTTTAAATAATGGAAATTTTCTTTCTGTTTACAAAAGTGAAACATGGCCATGAAAATGATTATCTGATGGATACACAATTAGTGTAAGTAGTGGGTAGTCACATGCTTTATGGAATACATGTATGCCCCATTCTGTCAACCTACAAGGATATATTAAAAGTTAACATCTGGTTTCAGCCAGCCGTTCTTGGCTGATGTTCGTCTCTAGCAAGTCAGAACTGCTCTTTATTCCATCATCAGTCTTTTCTCATGCTTTCTTCCATACTTTGGAATTCTACTCCTCTTTTAAGATTCCATACACATTTTCCCCACTTATTTTCATAATGATAATGCTATGAATTGTGTTTGTGGTCAGCTATAGAAGAACGATGCCTGCGTCTTTATATTCAGGGCATCATTTGATGCAGCTCTTCTTAATGCAGTCAAAGGCAGTGACGTTCAAGTTGTGGTCCCATGCCCAGCAGCATGTGTATCATTCAGGCGTTGATTATAGAAACAAGTTGACAGGTCCTACTTGCAGAGACTGTAGGAAAGGAATGAGGATAATGTATAGTGATCAGTTTTACATACCATCCATACTACCTAACTCCAGAGGAACATTTTCAACTCACAGATTTATTTTTTATTTATTTATTTTTTTTACTATTTAATTCCCTCAAAATTAACTGCTCATCATGCAGTTAAGAGGAACTGGTAGTTTCAACGAGGCTTTCCCTGGCCCTAGATTCACTGTGGCTTCTTCTTGTTGTTTTCCAATTTGATCAATGTAATAATTGACAAAGAAAATACACATAAATTCATAAAATGTTCATGTTAGAAATGCCCTGGGAACACTCATTTGATCATTTTGAAATATGAAAGTCATGCAAAAGGATTTTGCCAAAGTTACTTAGTATAAACAGAAAGAAGTATTATCATAATCGAGGCAGTCCTTGTAACAACTGCACTACATGATTACTATTTTTTTCTATCCATTTTACAGACAAATACAAAGAGGTTAAGTAACTTATCCAAGACACATATGGTTTATGGCATTCAAGCCTTGGAAGTCTGGCACTAAAGTTTCCAATCTTAACCGTTCTGCTATACCAAGAGGAATGTTTAAGGTTTCTTTCTACTATTGCCTCTGCTGCAATAGAGATGTATATAACCACACAGAGAAGACTCATGTGGCAAATCTGACTAAAGCTGCTGTGTGTGGTAGATTTTCTGGGTGCAAGAATTAGGATGGGCAGTTTGCTAAAAAGAAAAAAAAAAGAGGGTTTGAAATATATTATGGTATTTCCACAGAAACATGTTAAACTCCAAAGGGAAATGGACGGAAGACAGAATTAAAAGGTGATATGATTGTTGAGTGACTTTGTGAAGCACTTGTACATGGGTAGTGCTGTTTAGAGTTGAAGTGTGGAAATTTAAAACTAAATGGGAGAGGGTATAGCACCTCTTGCTTCTGTATGGGTTATTAGTCAGCTTTGGCATCTCACAGGTTTTCAAATTATTATTTTCAGCATTTTGCATCTCTCTGGAGATGGCTAACTCTGCACAGTTATCACTGGAGCCTTGGCAACCTTGGGAGTGATGAGGTATCATCAAGAGAAGAACAGGCAGGTCCTGTGAGACAGAAAAGACTTTCAGGGACTCATTTGGGATTCATGTTAAGGACTCTCAATAATATTTGGAATGTTATTTGCAAGGTATTAAAGATCTTATCAATTAAAGTTCAGTCAAGAAATGAAATATTGCTGTATTCCAAGTACAGCAATAGGTCCTCAAATAATGTCATTTCACTCAATGTCATTTCATTATAACATCGATGAGAAAAAAAAAAAATTGAATCCTGGCAGGAACCACTGTCTATGTGGATCTTTTCCGGGTACTTCAGTTTCCTCTCACATCGGAACAGTGTGCACATTAGGTGCAGTGGCAAGGCTGATGGTCCAGGTCGAGTGAGTGTGGGTGTGTGTGAGTGCACAATGCAATGGTGTTCCGTCTAGGGCTGGTTTCTTCTTTGGCCCTGAGCCACTGGGCTAGGCTCTGGTTACTCAACCCTGAACTGGAAGAAAGGGGCTGGGAAATGAATGAATACAAATTATTGTCAAATAAAAATTCATAAAGTCTTTGACAATTGTACAAATTCATGACAATAAGCCCATAGTATGAAAGCACTCAGTGATTCCACCATATTTGTGACTGTTGGTTTTTTAAGTGCGTGGTGGTAGGAGGTGCTCCTGAAAATTCTTGCCTTGAAAATGTCCATTTTTTGATTTAGTTAATACTTTACTGCCATTACAGCTACTGTCACTCACTGACTTATCAAAAATTGGACAATTATCTTACTTCTATGAATCTTTCTTAAATGTATGTGTAGCTCACATTTATTCTAGTGTTTAATACTGGAATTGTTTTGAGTATTTAGGAGTTTGGTGATGTTTTATATCAATTAACCTATCATAAAATTGGTTTATATATATCTTGTTTTGCTTAAAGTCACTGTTTCCAAGAATTCATGGATTGTGTCAAATGAGGTCTTCCTGTATAACAGATTTACCATAGAATTCGGAGCTTGCTGACCATTAGAGGAGTGGCAGGGAAGCCACTTGAGAATCAGTGAGAAGCTCATACCATTTGTTTTACCTGCAAAGTGGGTTGTATTCTGGAGTTCACCAGGATGCTGCTGTACAGATCTCATCTCCCTACACATCTGGCTATACCTGTCTCCAGAAGATAATGATTTCCGACATTGCTTCCACCTTTCAAATTTGACACAATCTCCTTTCATTGCAAACATGGATCTGGAACCATACATAGAAGATTCTGAGAAATGTAGTTTCCAGCCTTAGAGAACAGTAGTGGTGGTGCCAAATGGATAGTGGATAATGAACTCAGTCTTGTGATTGCACGTGATGCCAATTATTATTTTTTTTATTAAATCATAGCTGTGTACATAGATATGATCATGGGGCATCATACACTAGCTTCATAGACCGTTTGACACATTTTCATCACAATGGTTAACATAGTCTTCCTGGCATTTTCTTAGTTATTGTGCTAAGACATTTACATTCCACATTTACTAAGTTTCACATATACCCTTGTAAGATGCGCTGCAGATGTAATCCCACACATGATGCCAATTATACAATGTCTGAAAGAAACCAAAGCAGCCAGCATATGGAAGAACAAATTTAAAAAATAAGACAAAATAAGTCTTCTTAACTAGCAATGATAACAGTATGAGTGAGTAGAATAAAAGATTCATAAGTAGAGGTAAATGGACAAATAATTTTGAAATAGATAGGGTTTTAGAAAAGAAACACTGTAAAATGCCCAAAGGACTACCAAGGAGAAGGCAATAGGTTAATATGAAAAATACAAGTAAGTATTTAACTTTCAGATGACTCATGAAATCAAGGCATACATTTTGGCTAGATTGATGTCAAAGAAAGTGTAAAATAAAACCCTAAATACATTAACTGAATAGTCATTTGAGAATGACTGTGTGATAAGAATAAATTACTTTCTCCTACTTTTTGATAGATACTGAAAAGAAGTAAGTTACTGGGCGGCGCCTGTGGCTCAGTGAGTAGGGTGCCGGCCCCATATGCCGAGGGTGGTGGGTTCAGACCCACCCCCGGCCAAACTGCAACAAAAACAAAAAAATAGCCGGGTGTTGTGGCGGGCGCCTGTAGTCCCAGCTGCTCAGGAGGCTGAGGCAAGAGAATCGCGTAAGCCCAAGAGTTAGAGGTTGCTGTGAGCCGGGTGACGCCACGGCACTCTACCCGAGGGCGGTACAGTGAGACTCTGTCTCTACAAAAAAAAAAAAAAAAAAAAAAAAAGAACTAGGTTACTTCAGGAAATAAATCTCCAGTTTAAAAACAAAATTTCTCAGAACCAAGAATATAATGTTTAATTTAGGGGCTAAATGTCTTACATTATAAGATTTAGATATCAACTTCAATATGGATGGGAAATAATCTAACACACACATGTATATATAAAGGGGGATCTGACTATTAAATTTGCAAACTAATCCTAGAAAAAGTGCCACATATCTCATTGCTGAATATTACTATGGACACCTTCAAAGTACTCTGCTTGGTAAGCTATGCACTGACACTAGCATCTAGTCCACCCTTCAAAGCAATTTTGAAATTCTTTTTCTGGAATGACCATTAGAGCTGTTGTCATAGGAAAATCTAACAATTAAGTTCATGAACCTGCCAGTGTGTGCTTATGTTGGCAGCACTGTATAAACAACTTGGTAAGATTTCATAACCTTGGTATATCAGTGTCTCACAACTCTGTTCCTATTAATATGTGGTGGTGTCTTGCTGAGTGGTGTTTGTTATTGTTGTTGAAATTTTTTGTGTGCTATATAATAGCTCTAATGGTCATTCAAGAAAAAGAGTTCCAAAATTATTTTGAAGAATGGACTAGGTGCTGAAATTGGTTCATACCTTCCCAAGGGGAGTACTTCAAAGGTGACCATAGTGATATTAAACAATGAGGCATATAGCACTTTTCTTAGGATAAGTACTTGAACTTACTGTCAGACCTAATATGTGTGTGTGTGTTGTATTTTTTTTTTTTTTTGCAGTTTTTGGCCAGGGCTGAGTTTGAACCCACAAACCCAGGTATGTGGGGCTGGGACCCTACTCCTTGAGCCACAGGCACTACCCTGTGTTGTATCTTTTTTATAGACAGGATCTCACTGCCACCCAGGCTAGAAGCTCACTACAACTTCCAGCTCCTGGGCTCATGCACCCTGCTGCCTCAGCCTCTTCAGTAGCTGGACTACAGGTGTACACCAACATGCCTGGCTAATATTTTTTATTTTTTGTAGACACGGGGTCTCACTATGTTTTCAAACTGGTCTCAAACTCCTGGCCTTAAAGGATCTTCCTGGTGTGAGCCACTACGTCAAGCCTAATGACTTGTAAAGTACCACTATTGTTGTGATTGTCTTCACCTTTGCACATAATTAAGTTATCTTTTATTTACTTTATATTTCCACACTGATAGCTGTTTTAAATTAATTTTACTCTATGTATTAAGCTGACATCTCTGATGGCTGTCTACTATCTTATTCTAAAAGGCAAATAAGTTATTTCATGGGCAAAATGGAATTGGAAACAACTTCTTTTGAAAAAAAATAATAATAAAAGTCCAATTACCTTGCATAGCCTGCTTGTGTATGCAAATACAGGGTTTTTTTGTTTGTTTATATGTTTGTTTTTGTAACA
Source organism: Nycticebus coucang (assembly GCF_027406575.1). Taxonomy (NCBI): domain Eukaryota; kingdom Metazoa; phylum Chordata; class Mammalia; order Primates; family Lorisidae; genus Nycticebus; species Nycticebus coucang. Next base: position 74,092,919 of record NC_069787.1, on the reverse strand, counting down.
AAGTCTCGCTCCATCATCTAGGCTATAGTGCCATGACCTTAGCCTACTTCACAGCAACCTTAAACTAAACTCTGGGTTGAAGCGATCCTCTGTCTCAGCCTCCTAAGTAGATAGGACTACAGGCACCCACAACAACACCTGATTTTTTTCCCAACACAAACACCTAATTTTTTTCTATTTTTAGTAGAGACAGGAGTTTTCTCTTACTTAGGTTGTTCTCAAACTCCTGAGCTCAAGCAATCCTCCTGCCTTGACCTCCCAGAGTGCTATGATTATATAGGTGGGAGCCTCTGCACCCATCCAAACATAGGGTTCTCATTACTTTAGACAAATAAGCCTTTAGGAAACTGGTTTGGGAAACATTCTCTTCATAAGTATTGTAAGAAAATATTCAAAAGTAAATATTGGAAAACAGTGAACACAGAGTTCTAACGACATATTGGGTATCAGTGTTTGACAGGCTTTCAAGGTGACTTAATTCTCCTAATTCTTCTAACTTCACAATGAGATAAGGACTATTGTCATTATTCTCATTTTACAGATTAGGAAACTTTAGATAGAGGATTGATGGAACATGTTCAAAATTACAAAGCTATTGAATAGAAGAGCCATGATACATGGTTGCAAACCAAGCATTTGATGTAAACCCATGAATTTGAACTACACAGACTGTGATATAAGCCATAACTCTTTTCTGCTTCCCAAAAGAAATGAAATCAAATTAAAATGTTAGCAAGAGATGAGTCTAGAAATAGCACAAAATAGGGAAATAATTTTTATTTTCTCAACTACTTACAGTTTTATATTTTGTTTTTAAGACTGTTATTATTCATTCATTTATTTATTTTTCTGATGGATTTCTGGTTGCATTTGCATCTTTTATCAAAAAGACTGTCTCTTCTCCACCTAATTACTTTGCATGTTTGTCCAAAAATCAGTTGAGTATTTTTGTTTGGGTTCATTTTAGGGTTCCCTATCCTTTGTTATTGATCTATGGGGCCTATTCCTCCACAAAGTTTTGATTAGAGTGATTCCATCTACTTTATTTTCATTGTTAGGATTGTTTTAGCTATTCTAGGACCTGTTTCTTTCTATATAAATTTTACAATGATTTTGACTATGTCTAGAAAAAATATTGCTAAGATGTTTTTTTTTTCTTTTTGGGACAGTCTTACTCTGTTGCCCTTGGTAAAGTGATATGGTGTCATAGCTCATAGCAACTTTAAATTCTTGGGCTCAAGTGATCCTCTTGTCATGGACTCTGAGTAGCTAGGACTAGAGGCACCTGTCATAATGCCTGGCTAGTTTTAGAGATGTGATCTTGCTCTTGTTCAGGCTGGTCTCCAACTCCTGAGCTCAAGCAATTCACCTGCCTCAGCCTCCTAGAGTGCTAGGATTATAGGCCATCAGGTCTAGCCTTACTGCTTAGATTTTGAAAGGAAGAGCCTTAAACCTACTTTTGCACTGAATTTGAGAAGAATTGACAAATTTTTTTGTGTTGAGTCTTCCAGTCCATAAACACAATGTATTTTCTTCTTTGATTTCTTTTAATATTATTTTATGGTTTTCAGTGTACAGAACCTAGATTTTTCTTAAGTGCGTACTTAAGTGTTTCATTTTCATTTTTTCCCCAGGCTTTTGGGTCTAATTTATTTCCAGGAAACTTTTCTTTTTAGGTGTGTAGCTTTATGAATTTTGACAAATATATACATCACCACTACATATAATCATATAATCACCACTACACACAAGTGGTCAATTCACTATATTTTCTTTGAGATAATTATAAATAGCATTATGTTTTTTATTTTAGTTTCTACATGCTCATTCCTAATATATAAAAATGTGATTATTTTTTATCCATTGATCTTATAATTGGCAATTTTACAGAAATGCAATGGTGACAGGAAAGGCTGAGAATTAACGTCTTTCCTCCTACATAAGCCCTTAACTAACAAAAGGCAAGTATATAAGAATGTAAATATCCCACTTTCCTTGTCCTTCATTATATATAAGAATGTAAATATCCCACTTTCCTTGTCCTTCAAAATATACTGAGGAGTATATTTTACAACATTTCCAGGGCTTCTCCACAGGATTAATATACTTTTTATCTGCTTTTAATTCATGGTATGTCTCTACCCCTTATGTACCTGCCCATGCTTCTTACACATGATAGTAAACTGCTTGAACTTAAATCTTTTTCTCAGAGCCTGCTTTAGGGGAAACCCAACATAAGACATTTAGCATTGTGTATGAGTGTCTTATTCATATGGAACATGATGATTGAAAATTAATATTCTAAAGCAGGCGTCCTCAAACTTTTTAAACAGGGGGCCAATTCACTGTCCCTCAGACTGTTGGAGGACTGGACTATAGTTAAAAAAAAAAAAAAAGAACTATGAACAAATTCCTATGCACACTGCACATATCTTATTTTGAAGTAAAAAAACAAAATGGGAACAAATACAATCACACAGCCTCATGTGGCCCACAGGCTGCAGTTTGAGGACCTCTGCTAAAGTGAAATTCACAAAATGTTATAAGTAAAAATGTGGAATTTTACAGTTAGAGCATATATTTGGGTTTTACATGCTGTGTGTATATGTGTGTGTATGTGTGAATTATGTACAAATGATTGTCCTATGAGATGTACTAAAAGTTAATTTAGTGGAAATGATTGTGCTATTTCAAATCACATCTAACTGAAACAGATTCCAGGGCTCTAGTCATGCTTTTGGCTGTCTGTAGGAATGTTTGTTTGGTCCTAGAGTGGAAATTTACTGAACATAAACTAAAATTTCTCCCTAGTTTTTTTTCCTCCTAAAATGACATGGGAAAACCCAAATAACAACAAAAGTGCCTGAGAATAGCATGAGTGGAAAGGCAAATAGGACTAGTGTTTAAAAAATATAAGATGGTATTTTTGCAATTAATTTACATCAATTACAGACTGAAAATTTGACGTGCAACGTTGGTATTTCCCTTCATACAATTTTGTGCTTCCATATGAAAATATAGCTAAAAATAAAAATCTTTGGACTTTTCCTTTTGAAAGCACTGTTCTTCTATACAAGGGGATTATGGGGGTACTTTCCTGGAATAATATGGAATTTTGAAGTTTGTATCAGGTAGCTGTAATTTTTAGAGCCAATAAGATAATTCCTGGGGAGATGCTAGTCAATATGATGAGTTTACCTTCCAAATAGTTGTTCATTTGAAGGAACAGAGTTGGGAAGGTAAATATTGTATGAAAGCAAATGAAAAACTTTGGAACCAGGTAAGAAGGAGTGATGAGCAGCACAAGGAAAGAAGCACAATGTGAAATTTGGCACATTATCTAAACCTCTATTGCAAGGTGCTATAATATCTTTACCTACAATTCCTAGAGGCTCAGTAATGGGTGGGGGTATAGTGGTGAAAGTGGATCATCTCCAGAAACACTTCGTTTATTTGAAATGCATGCAAGTATCTGTAAATACAAACACCTTTTCTCTAATCACCTCGACCTAGAGCAGTTTAATATCAAAGTTTCACCAGCGTCTTGTGTCCTTAAAGGCAGAAATTGGAGAGAAAATATTAGAAAAGGATCTTTGCACTTTTAAAATCTGGAGTGGGGGTGGTGCCTGTGGCTACCACAGGTGGTGGGTTCAAACCTGGCCCTGACAAAAAAAAAAAAAAAAAAAATCTGTAGTGTGAAATCACTAGGTCAAAATAATTTTCAAAAATAAAGCAAATTGATCTTCGGATAAGGTCAAACTGACTACTGAGATAAGAGTACCAAATTAGGCCTTCTAGGTGTCTATCTGCATATGGGGTTTTGAGAGACCCATGCCTGCAACTTCTGTGCTAATTTTATTATAGTGATTTCTTTCCTTGCTACATGAATAGTTCTGTATATAATAAAATATAAATGGAACACTTTACTTACATGAAGTTCAAGAATGCATATATATTATTAACTAAATGATCCTCAAAACAGGTCTATGAAGTGAGTTCAGTGGATTTTCATTATTACTATGTTATGGATTAAAGAAAGGCAATTTATCAAGGAATTTCATCCTAAAATGCAAGTGTCCCTAGGGATCAGTTACTATATAATCTCTCAGAAGGAAAAGAATATTGGTAGGTGCCTGCTTGAAATGCAGGTCAGAAGAGATTAGGGAATGGAGGATGAGAAGGTATTAAAAAAAGAGTTTAGAACTTCCTAATTTGCCTAGGACCATCCCTAAGTGAAATCTAATGCCTCAAGGCAGGACCACACTTAAAACTCAAACACTTCTCCTTGTGATCTGCTCAAAGATTCCCAATCCTCCCTCCAGATTGCCTGTTCATGCTGTCTAAAGTTTTGAAAAACAGGAAGGGAAAGTTTTTTTCTCTCATAAATGTCTGCAGTATTTGGCCTGTGTAATTCAATTACCGTAAAAGGCTTGCTTTCACCACCTAGTGGACAGGAAAAGACTTTCATCTCTATGGAGAAAAAAGGGGCAGGAAAGAAAAAGCAACAGAATACATGGAGTAACGGCAACTGTAATTTGCTGAGTACTTGTGCGGCTACCATTCTAAGTGCTTTATATACGCTGGAAATCCTCATGCCCTCGGAGACAGTAATTACTATCCCCCTTTCACTGAAGCAAAGAGAAATTAAGTGATGGGCTGATATTCGCCAAATTTGAATGTAGCATAGCCAGAAATTTAACCAAGATGTGCAACTCCAAAGCCAGTGCTCTACTTCACTAAAATTTGCTTCTAGAACACACAGATGCTAGACAATCTGTGATTCTTTTTGAAACAAAGTCGTGTATCGCATATTACTCACCAAGCCTAGAGAAAAGACAAAATGGAGAAAAAGACCTAGAATTGAGCACTGAGGAACTCCCACACGAGTGTGCGTGTGTGTGTGTGTGCGTGCTGTCTCACAGGGGTCTAGCATTTTATTTCAGAAGGATACTTTGTCAGTTTTCATTATCAAGCAGTTGTGCTATTGCTATTGATTCATCTCTCCCTTTGTCTCTCAAACAGTATACCCCAAAGAAGAATATATTTCAACCCAATAAAACACACAAAATAAGTGGATTGGGTGTGCAGAAAGAAAGTATGATATATGCACCCATGGGTTGGAGAGAATACAAGAGAGAGAGAGAAACTCACAGGCACATGGGTGGCTAGTGTTCCCTACTTCCAAAGAAGCAAATATATTATATATTATATATAAGCAAATATATTATATATATATAATTTTTTTAATGTGCCCATACTATTCAATTTCTCCAACACTTTCTCTGATACAAAGTAACATGCAATGGCATATTTGGAAGTGTTTACATCAGATCAGGGAAAAGGTCACGAAATGACTTTCATCTGTTCTAATCATTGCCAAAAACTATTATTTTTGCTTCCTGGAACATGGACATATGATCCATTCTGTTAGTAAGTAGAGAGATAAATGAAAGGAAAATAGAGTTCTCTCTCTATCTGGGTCACATTTTACTCATTTGGTAATTTCTGAAACTAGCTAGCAGATAATAAAATAAAATAAAATATAAAATAAAATAAAACAAAATAAAATAAAATCATGACCTTAGGTACATTAAAGTTTAAAACCTGAAATGCACTTATCCCTCTATCCCTCAAATCCTCCTGGAAAAACCTTTCTAATTTGGCTAGTGTTTGTACATGACAACAGGGTTTCTCATGATGAAGCATTTTCATAAGCTGAGGGAGGCTGTCTGGTAAAGAAAACAGATTCAACTATCTCATTTTAAGGTCCTGAAATGGTGGTCCAGGACCATCAGCATCAGCATCCTCTGGGAGCTTATTAGAGAGGCAAATTTTCAGGCCCTGCCCCAGATCTATAAAATAAACCTGAGGCTGAGGCTCAGCGATACCTATTTTAACAAGCTCTACAGGTGATTCAGCTACCTGCTAAGGTTTAAGAATCAGCATTGGGAAGTAATGTCATCTTTCAAAATTGAGGGACATGGTCTAACAACAATAGATAATATAAAAGAACATGTCACTCTCCCAACATGCTAGGATTACGTTAGTACCACAGAAATCAGATATAGTCTTGGATAAGAGGAAACTACAAATTACCTGTAATTGGCTTTCCACCAAAACATAAAAGATGTTTTGGTGCTCAAAATAAAAGTTAAATTGCATTTGAGAACAAACAAAATATTGCTCTTGCATATTTAGTTTTGTGGATTGAGAGTGTATTTGCCACACTATATGGCCACTCCTACTTACTAGTTATTATAATTGATGAGCCTTATAGATTGTCATTAAATTATGCAAATTCCTTCTTGTTACAGCAAAAACATTAAATTAAAAAATTACAAGGTATGAATCTGATGGAAAGTAATATGTTCATTAGGAACACATCTCAGGATGACATTAATGCTGGCATTCCATAAAAAACATTCCCAATCTTGAAGCACAAATCTTTTCAGGGTTTACATTGCTAGTGTCACCACGTTTCTCCTATTATTCCACACTTAGATATAATTGACATTTTCCCAAGTATGGCGAAGATATAACAATTTCCCATTGTGATTTTACATGTCTATGCAATTATAAGAATTTTAAAGGCAGTAATTTATAAACATATTAATTTGATTAGACAGAAGTACTCATTTGGTAACTTCTGAAACCAGCTAGCAGATAATAAAATAAAACATAAAAGAAAATGAAGACTTAAGGTACATTACTTTTATTTATTTGTTTATTTATTTATTTATTTAGAGACAGAGTCTCACTATGTCGACATGGGTAGAGTGCTGTGGCGTCACAGCTCATAGCAACCTCAAACTCTTGGGCCTAAGCAATTCTCTTGCCTCAGCCTCCCAAGTAGCTGAGACTACAGGTGCCCACCACAATGCCCAGATATTTTCTTGTTATAGTTGTCATTCTTGTTTAGCTGCCCAGGCCAGGCTTGAATCCACCAGCCTTGGTGCCTGTGGCTGGCGCCGTAACCACTGGACTACAGGTGCCGAGCCAACCTAAGATACATTAAAGCTGAAAACCTGAAATACACTTATCCCTCTGCCTCTCAAATTCTCTTGGAAACCCCTTTCTAATGTGGCTGGTGTTTGTATAAGACAACAGGGTTTCTCATGGTGAAGCCCTTCCCCCAAACCTTAACCATAGAACAGAGATTGCCTTGGCCAGGTTTTTGTAAAGTTCTCAGCAATCTCATTTAAGGGAAGTGCTTCTCTCTATAAAAATTTCAATAATAACTTACAACTTTATGTAGTGTTGTTGTTGCAGGAAGACAAGGCCCAACGGAGAGAAAGAGCACCCAAACCCCACCATGTTTATAAGAGGAAGGGCTTTATTCACCAGCAGGGAGCTTATGGCATAGAAGAATTCCAAATGGCTGTGCTCTCTGACTCCCTTGGTCTATCCCTTTTTACTGACAGCCAAAATGTTCCACCCCACAGGTACCCTTCTCATTGGCCAGTTGGAATCAAGCAGGAGATGCTATTCCGCCCTTACAGAACTACAGGATTTCATAGAACTTGGAAATTTCCGAGATCAGGTGCGTTCAGGGTGGTATGGCCATAGACAGAACTTGGAAATTTCCAAGTTTCAGGAAGTTAAGTTTACAAATTCCCAAGAGCTGAGTCACCGTGGAGAGGACCCTGCATGTGTATCCTTGTGGTCTCCTTGAGAAGACCTGTTCTTCTAGACCTCACCCTTCTCGGGTATCCTCTCTCATTGTGTAGTACCTAGACTTTTCTCTCTCTTTTTTTTTTTTCTCATTTAATTTATATAAAGTCCTGCTCACAGGATATCATCAGCCACATTTTTTAAAATGACAGATCTGTGCTTTAGGGAATTCATTTGTATCTTCTCCAATATTGTAAAGTTAATGGAAGCAGAGCCAAGCACTCCTTAGAGAGAATGGTTTTCTGTTGTAATATCCAACCTGCCCTTGGGTCAATACTCTTAAGCATTATAATCGCCTCCACCTACATACCAAACCACCCAAACATAGTGATATAAAACAGCAGCAATTACTTACTAATGTCATTTTCATGGTGCTTGAGGTTGATTTGGCTCCAAGAGGTTCTCACTGAAAGTCACAGCACTGGCACTGGACTATTCCTGCAGGCTTCTTCACTAACATTTGGTGCCTAGTCTGAAAAGACTAAATAGGTGGAGACCAGAGCATCTGGGTCTTCTCTGGCATCTCTCTCTTTATGAGGTCTCTTCTCTTGAGCATGGCAGGAGCCGGCCTTCTTACAGGATGACTCTGCCCTCCAAATGTGCATGTCTTAGAAAGCGAGTTAGGCAGTAATATTAGACCTAGGCTCTGAAGTCACTGAACATCGTTTCCTCCATCTTACCTTTGTTAGATGCGTAATAATAATGTCAGCCCATTTTCAAGGGGAGGAGAATTAGATTTCAGCTCTTGATAGAAGCAGTGCCAAAGAATTTACAGACCCATGTGAAGCAAGCTGGTTGGATGCATAAATCCAAAACAAACTACACCTTTGCTTAAGGCTTTATATACATTATTCTATACATTATTCATAAATCCAAAATAAACTGTACCATTGATTAAGGCTTTCTATACATACATTTCTGAGCATTATTCTTTCTATTCATATGCTCAGCTTCTATCTTTACCGTAATCAGTCAGATTATTGCCCTCCTCATCCCCTAAAGGAGACTTCAAGAATATACTCCAGTATATTTTCTGGAGCACTTAGACCAGAAATTTCCCTGCAGTGATTATATTTTTGAAATAATTAATACACTATATAGTGTCCTATTCCCTAATTGCCTGTTAGAACTATTTAGCTCTTTCTTATGTCTGTATACATAGATGAGTGCAAGCAGTGTTCGTTTTTTTTTTTTTTCAGCTTAATTTGCTATTCTCTTGAAATAGAGTCTATCATTTTTCTTCTTTAATGGAAACAGGTTGTAAAAGGTACTATTTTCTTAGCTTTCCAGGAAAATCTGGCCCTGAGGTTTTATTTAATTAACCTTGGCTATTCTTTGCACATAAATCCCTCCATTTTTGTAAGAAAATAATGAGAAGAGGCCCTTTTGGAAGTGAAGATAGGTAAGAGGCAAAGCATTTGCTTTTTTTTCCCCTTTGAAGAAAATAGAGCTTATTCTTCACTGGTTGGAAAGACAAAAAAAAAAAGAAGAAGAAGAAGCAGCAGCAAGAGGCATTGTGGCTGAAAGCAGCATTTCAGTTTAGCAGCAAGCAGATGTCTCTCTTCTGAATAATTTCAGGAACTAGAGAAGGATCCCCTACAGGAAGTAATTAAAACTTGGCAGTAGGAACATAAGCAGACTTTTAAAACTTTAAATCAGAATGATGGGTCACATCTCTTGAAAATATTTGGAGAAAAAGTTTAAGATTCACTATCAGTTATAGATCATTAGCACTGAAGCTGGTTCCTCTTAGGATTGAGAAAAGAGGTATGTGCATCCTTGAGAAATGTTGATTGCTCCATTATATTGGCTCTAAGCATAAATCATTTCAGTTATGATTATTTTAAATCACACATGTATAAGCTCTGGCCTAATTATTCCTTTAATTATCAGGGAGAGCAAGTGCCTTCCTTTTTGGCATCAGGGACCAGTTTCATGGAAGACAGCTTTTCCAAACGTGGTGAGTAGGGATGGGACAGGAGACAGGAGGTGGCAGAGCTCAGGTAGTGATGTGAGCAATGGAGAGCAGGTATAAAGACAGGAGAATTAAGCTTCATCTGCTTGCCCATGGCTCATGTCCTGCTTGTGACCTGGTTCCTAACAAGCCATGCACCAGGACCTTTGGGCAATGGGGACCAGTTTCATGGAAGACAATTTTTCTGCAGAGGTGGGCAAAGGTGAAGATGAGACAGGAGGCAGAGCTCAGGCAGTGATGCTATGCGGTCCCTTTCCCAACAGGCCACCAACCAGTACCGATGTGCAACCTGGGGGTTAGGGATCACAGCTCTACATGACCATCTCATGATAGCACCAAGATGGAAATACAACTTTAAAAACCCAGCCCAGAAAAAAATAATTTCTAGTATTCCAAAGCACTTACAATTTACTAGATGCTTTCACCAGGATTGTTTTTATTGATTCTCATAATCATTTTGTGAGTTTTAGCTATAACAGCTTCAAATTAGGTCAGAATCAATGTAGAAAACTTTGAGCTTATTATAGGAGTGCCAGATATAGCAAATAAATACACAAGATACTCAGTTAAATCTGACTTTCTGATAAACGATAAAGTTTTTTTCAGTATATCTCATGAACATTTGGGACCCATTTATATTATAAATTTATTCATATTTGTGGCTCACCTAAGGCTCAATTTTGACCAGGCATTCTGTATTTATCTTGCAACTCTAAGCTGGTATCATGGGCATATATGTTATAAATATATTTAAAAATGTATATACTTGACCAGAATCTCTTTAGTGACGTGCCCCTTCTTCAGTCTTAACCAGTTGTGAACAAGTTCACTGAGTATAGATGGTTAAAGCTTAGCCAAAGGACTTCATCATCTGGGCCAGAGGGATTGTTCTGAATCAAATGTGGCTAAAGTTAGACAAAGGATAGATCCCAGAACTTTTGGCAAAACTTTCCATACTAGATTGCTAAATGTCAGAATCATGTGAATTTAGAATCACTTGAGGGGATTCTGAGAATACAGTCATCTCAGAGGAAAGCAGATATAGGAGAGATACTGTGTCTGTGAAATTATTTGAGCGTCTGTTCTAGTTACACTTGAAGTCAGTCCCAGATGTTTCAATGGGACTTTGTCACTTACAAACAATAGATTTCTGATTAACATGCCAAGGTACATCAATTCTTTTTTAATTTTCCCATTAAATCGAATCTATTCAACACCTCGACTTGTGTGTACAGCCTTGCCTGATTTCTTTGACTTTCACCTGTATCCCTCCTTTCTAAAACAAGAAACTATTCAGGGACATGACTCCTCAATTTCTCTGACGCAGAAATTTTGGATATCATGGAAAGAAGCTCTCCTCAAGCGAATCTAGCTTATAGGCTACATGGAAAGCCACCAAATTATTCATCTAAAGCAAGAGTGAGAAAACTGATTTATAGGGCCCAAAGTGAACATTTTCAATTGTGTAGGCTATCTCATGATGACTTGACATTGCTGTTTTAGCATGAAAGTAGTCACAGACAATAAATCAATGAATGGGTATGTCTGTGTTCCAATACAATCTTTATTACTATAATAGGAAGGAGGCTAGATTTAGACTATAAGCCATAGTTTGCTGACCCTGACTAAAGGATCCGTCAACAGGCAGGATAAAAATATCAGATGGCTATTCTCACATGATCAAAGAGTTCCCATTGAAGTAACTCACCTGACTCTGAGACTAGTGAGAGTTTCAGGTTTGTAAATTCATCTCTTGGGCCATATACAGATATGGGTACAGGCCCCTATTGGTCAATTTATGTATCTTCTTAATTTTTGCATTTAGAACGTATGGACTCTTCGAATTTATATAAGAAATGTTTTTTTCTGTATATTTAAATAAGAAAAGGCTTTTCTTCTTTTTTTATTTTTTCTAATGTTTGCTCAGCATGGGCCTTTGAATATACTGCCTGGACACTGATCTTCCTCAAGCTTTCATACATTATTGTTTATCCCATATTGACCAGGTTAGTCTTAAAGACTGCTTGTTACTTATATTTGTAACAGTTTTTGTATCTATTGCTGTACAAGCCACCCTAAAATTTAATGGCTTAAAACAATAAACATAATTTCTTTTTCTCACAAATCTGTGATTTTGGTAGGTCTAGATGGAGAAATCTCATTTCTTTTCTTTTCTTTCTTTCCTTTTTTTTTTTGCAGTTTTCGGCCAGGGCTGGGTTTGAACCCACCACCTCTGGCATATGGGGCCGGCGTCCTACTCCTTTGAGCCACATTTCTTTTCTGTGTGACATTAGCTGGGATCTCTTGACTACAAATTGAGGAAATTATTCCCAATACAGCCAACAAGTTAATTCTGGCTATGCACTGAAACTCAGCAGAACTAAAGGATGAGGTTTCAGTTCCCGTCTAAATTGGCACAGCCAGGAGGCTTGGCCGTCTTCACAGTATCACAGTATGGTTGCTGTTCCATCCCAAGTTCTATCCCAAGAGAATGAGCCATACAAAAACTATATTACATTACAGAATTACATATCACCACCTCTGCCTCCTTCTGTTGATGGAGACAGTCAGAAAGGCCTACCCAATTTCTAGAGAAGGGAACGTAGACTTTACCTCATTTTTAGTGAATTGGAAAGTTCTGAAAATACAGATAGAATCAGAGATACTGAAAAATATTTTTAGAGAGAAGATGTCAATTTTTTTAGAATTTTTTTTTCTTTTTTTTTTTTTTCTAGAAGAAAAAACAAAAGAATTTACAATACTCTACAGCAAGTACCAACTCCCCTGGGTATAAGAAAAAATTCCTGCCAACCCACTTTCTAAAACCCAGGGAGGGAATGTTACTGATCTGGGCACTAACAGGGGCACTGATCGCCCCTGCCAGTGAATCAAGGCCAGCAGATTCTCCTTGAGGACTCTAGCACAGCAGGACAAGAGTTGTGTCAAGATGTGACTCTAGTCTCGGCTTTTTAGAATTTTAATAAATGTTTCACAATGATCACATTTTAATAAAATAGTGGAATGAAAGAGAGAGAAGGCCCAAAATGTTTAGAATAAATATTTTAAGGTATAAACATGTTAACAATATGATAAGCTGGCATGTAAACAAGAAGTCTGAGCATATAAAATTTGGATTTAAAAATGTATGACTATAAAACAAAAATGTAATGTTTGGGCTATCTTAATCACAGATACATTCTTTAGCAAAACTTCAAAGGTTAGAGTTATATTTTGTGGTATTTGATATTTCATTTCTAGAGGTTGAACACAAAGACTGTTAAGGCAATTTAGTCTTATGCTTAATCTTTACACACTGAGAAACAAGTATTTTACTATATTTTAGAAAATAAAATGTTATTAACAATAACAACGACAAAAAACCCCATAAATACAAGACATAATTTATAGTAGAAATGTGAGGATTTTTAAATACTTTATCCCATGGACAAGGGAAATTATTTTATTGATGAAGAAATAATTCATTCAACAACAACACTCTTGTACATCAGTATGAGTGCTTTGTAGTAAGTGCTGGGGATAAAACATGGAAGACACAATAAGCCTTCAATTCATGCAGTTCATGAGTTAAATAGAAAAGTAGAAAGAACTACAATATGGTGTGAGGAAAATACTAAAACAAAAAGTGATCTAAATAATGGTGAATCCAATCTAATGGAATTAAGGACGCTATTCCCCTAGAAAATGATACCCAACTTGAATCTTGGGATGAGAGAAGTTATCTAGGGATAGATGGGGAAATGGCCATGAGTGTAGCATGTGCAGAGGTGGAGAGATGAGGAAGATGCATGACAATGAAGAGCACCCAGTAATGCATATGTAACATGGGAAATGTGCAAGGGTGTGGGAGCTGGTGTATTCGCAATGCAATGTCCAGGGCCCAGCCATAAAGGGTCTCATTTGACAGGCTCAAGAGTGTAGATGGATGCAATGGACTCAAATAACTCTTTATAAGCAAGATTTTATGGTGAAATGACCTGAGCTAAACTTTTTAAAAGTCCCCTGTGGTAGCACTGGACCCGTGAGTGTCATTGATTAGAAATGAGAGCCTATAGACTGGACATAGTGGCTCACACCTATAATCCCAGCACTCCAGAAGGCCAAGGCAGGAGGATCACCTGAGCCTAGGAGTTCAGTCCCAGTTTGAGAAAGAGTGAGACCCTGTCTCTACTATATAAAAGGAGAAAAGTTTGTCCAGAGTCGAGGAAAGCACCTGGAGTCCCAGCTACTCGGGAGGCTGAGGCAGGAGGATCACCAGAGCCCAAGAGTTTGAGGTTGCTGTGAGCTGTGATAATGTGATGTCATTGCCCTGTAGCCAGGATGACAGAGAAAAAAAAAACAAAAAGAAAAGAAAAAAGAAGAAGAGTGAGAGAGAGTGTTTATAGTACCTATAGTAAGGATATTAAGGCAGTAACAGTGGTGGCTAAAACAAGTATAATTCATGAGAAAAAATGGTCAGTCTTGGTGAATGATTAGATGTGGAGAATGAAAAAAAAAAATGACTGAGATTTCCAAGTTTGAGTCCCATGTTCTAGCCACCTGAATACATTGCCTCTAATAAAAACAGGACTTAAAATTAATCTACTTGTGAAAAAATGCTGAGATTGTACCCAGAGGTTTAAAATACTCTGTAGAAAGTTGCAGCATAGAGGTTGCAATGCTTTAAGGCTAACAAACACCTTTTTGTCATTTGGCTAGCTATTGCAAGTATATCAGATCCCTACAGCTGCCTTAACAAAGTATTACAAATGGGGTAGCTTTAAACAACAGAAAATTATTCTTTCATCATTCTGGAAGCCAGAAATCAGAAGTGAAATTAAGATTTTGTCAGGGTGATTTTATTCTGGATATTCTGGGGGAATAATCTGTTCCAAGCCTTTCTTCTCTGCTTCTGGCAGTTGATAGAAATCCTAGGCACCCTCTGCTTGTAGACAAAACACTCCAATCTCTGCCTCTGACTTCACATGGAATGTTCCTCTGAGTGCTCTGTGTCTCTGTGCCTTCACGTGATGTTCTCTTCTCTGTGTCCTTATATTCTGATTTTCCTCTTATAGGGACCCCAGTCATTGGATTAGGGCCCATCCTAATCCAGAATGTTCTCATCATTTATTAATTACATCTGCATAGGCTCTATTTCCAAATGAGATCATGTTGACAGATTCTATTTTTTTTTTTAATTTTAGGTTAATGTGAGGGTACAAACAACTAGGTTACAATATTTGCATATGTTAGGTAGAGTCCCTCTCATAGTTGTGTTCTGCACCCCAAAGATGTGCCAATATCCTTACATTGTGCCCATTAAGTGGGAATAACCAATCCCCTTCAAGGGGAAATCAAATGGAATTGAGTTTTCTCCTATGTGGTCATGTATTAGATCCTCTACTAGCTTCATATTTCTATTGAGTACATTGGATATTTGCTTTTTCATTCTTCTGATACTTTATTAAGAAGAATGTATTTCAACCCCATTCAGGCTAATACAAAAGATTTAAAGTATCCATCTTTTTATGATTGTGTAGTATTCCATGGTATACAAGTACCATGTCTTATTAATCCATTCCTGGGTTGATGTCCTTATCTTGGCACTTATAAATTGAGCTGTGATAAACAATCTAGTGCAAATGTCCTTATAAAATGATTTTTTCTTCAGGTAGAAGTCTAATAATGGGATTCTGTGATCAAATAGAAGGTCTAATTTGAGATCTTTGAGGATTTTACAAACTTCTTTCCAAAGAGGCTGTATTAGTTTGCAGTCTCACCAACAGTGTAAAACTGTTCCTCTGCCTCCACATCCATGCCAACATCTGCAACTTTGGGACTTTCTGATGTGGACTAATCTCACAGGGGTTAGGTGATATTTCAGGGAAGTTTTGATTTGAATCTCTTTAATGATTAGGGATGATGAGAATTTGTTCAAATGTTTATTATCCACTCATCTATCTTCCTCAGAAAAAGGTTCTGTTCATGTCTTCCAGTGATAGATGGGATTGCCTGCTCTTTCTATGTTGATTAATTTGAGTTCTCTGTAGATTCTAATTATCAACCCTTTGTCAGATTCATAACATGCAAATAGCATTTCCCATCCTAAATGTTGTCTTTTTGCTTTAATTATTGTGTCCTTAGCTGTGCAGAAGCTTTTCAGTTTAATTAAGTCTCATTTATTTACTTTCGTTGTTGTGATTGCCACTGAAGTCTTGTTAAAATCTTTCCCCAAGCTGACAGCCTCAAGAATTTTCCCACAATTTCTTCTAAGGTTTTTGTTATTTCATGTCTTAGATTTAAATCTTTTATTCATCTTGAGTAAAAAGTAAGTAGAGAAAAATGTGGGTCTAATTTCAGTCTTTTACATGTGGTTATCCAGATCTCCCAGCATTATTTATTAAATAGGGAATCTTTTCTCTAGTGTATGTTTTTGTTTTATTTATCAGAGATCAGACAGCTATAATAGACTGTTTTCTATTCAGTTCCATATATCTATGTCTCTATTTTTGTGCCAATATCATGCTGTTTTGATTACTGTAGACTTGTAATATAGTCTAACGTCTGGTAGAGTGATGCCTCCACCTTTGTTTTATTACTAAGAATTGTCTTCAACATACAGATTATTTTTTTTCTGATTCCATACAATATAAAGATTTTTTTTCCAGTTCTTCAAAGTATGATATTGGTATTTAATGGGGTTTTCATTGAAGCTGTAGATTTTTTTGGGTAGCGTAGACATCTTAACAAAGTTGATTTTTGCTAGTCAAGAGCATGATATGTTTTTCCATTTGTTATTGTCTTCTGATATTTCTTTTCTTAGGGTTTCATAATTCTTTTTGTAGAGATCCTTCACCTCTTTTGTTTGGTATATTCCTGGGCATTTCATTTTCTTTGAAGCTACTGTGAAGGAATTGTATCTTTGATTAACTTCTCAACATGGCTGTTAATGGTGTATACAAAGGCTACTGATTTGTGGACATTCATTACTGTATTTTTTTTAATTTATTTATTTTTATTGTTAAGTCATAGCTGTGTACATTAGTGCAATCAAGGGGTACAATGTTCTGGTTTCATATACAATCTGAAATATTCTCATCAAACTGTTCAACGTAGCCTTCATGACATTTTCTTAGTTACTGTATGCAGGCATTTGTATTCTGCATTTAGTAAGTTTTGCCTGTACCCATTCTAAGATGCACCGTAGATGTGGCCCCACCCATTACCCTCCCTCCACCAAAACCTCCCCCCTCCCTTCCCCTTCCTTGGCCCTTTCCCATAGTCTTGTGCTATAGTTGGGTTATAGCCTTCATGTGAAAGCTATAATTTAGCTTCATAGTAGAGCTGAGTACATTGGATACTTTTTCTTCCACTCCTGAGATACTATTTTTTGATCACTTGCAGGGGTCTTGTTGTTCAGTCTCTGAAGTTTTCTAAGTATAAGATTATATCATCAGCAAAGAGTGGGGTTTCATCTCCCCTGCCCCCATTTGGATGCCCTTTATATCCTTCTCTTGCCTGATCACATTGCCTAGAACTTCTAGAGCTATATTGAATTCTAGTGGACATTCTTGTCTGGTTCCAGGTCTAAGTGGAAAAACTTTCCATTTTTTTCAATTCAGTTTTTAGCTATGGGTTTGTTCTATATGACTTCAATCAGTTTAAGAAATTGCCACCTAGGCCTATATTCTTAAGTGTTTTTTTAGAAAAAGATGCTAAATTTTATCATACCTCTATGGAGAGAATCATATGGTATTTGTTTTTGTTTCTATTTATTGCATTTATGGATTTGTGTATGTTAACCCAATCTTTCATCCCTGGCATAAAGCCTACTTGATCACGATGCATAATTTATTTAATGTGAGCTGTAATCTACTAGCTAAGATTTTTTTTTAATTATTTTTGCATCAATATTCATTAGTGAAATTGGTCTGTAGTTCTCCTTTATAGTTGGGTCCTTTACTAGTTTTGGTGATGTTTACTTCATAGAACATGTGGGGGAAGGTTTCTTCCTTCTCAATGTTTTAGAATAGATTCTGCAGTTATAGGCACAAGCTCATCTTTGAAGGATTGATAGAATTTTAGTATGACACCATCTTGTCACGGGCTTATTTTGTTAGAAGCTTTTTTATTGTTTCTGCAATCTCAGTGCCTGGTATTGTTCTGTTCAAGAGATCTATTTCTTCCTAAGGAGATGGTATGATTCCAGATATTGGTCCATTTCCTCCACATTGTCAAATTTCTTGGCATAGAGTTACTTGTATTAGTCAGAGAAAATCTCTTGTTTGTGTGTGGTATCAGTTGTTATTTCTCTCTTTTTAATTTCTGATTATGATTATTAGAGATTTTACTTTTCTATTTCTAGTTAATCTGGCCAAAGGTTTATCAATTTTATTTTTCTTTTTGAAGAACAAACTTATTGTTTTATTAATTTTCTGAAAGATTTTTTGTTTTCTATTTCATTTATTTCTGATTTAATTTTCTTTATTTCTTTTCTTCTGCTAGGTTTGGAATTGGATTGCTCTTTCTTTTCCATTTCCTTAAGATGATTAATTATGTTGTTGATGTTCTCTCTTTTTGTTCTTCAGCTATCGGTGTCTAATGCAGTAAATTTCCCTCTTGGATTGCTTTTGCAGTATTCCACAGGTTTTGGTAGCTTGTAGCATCATTGTTGTTATGTTTCAGGAATTTAATAATTTCCTCCTTTATCTCTTCCTTGACCCAACTGTCATTGAGTATAAGTTGTTTAATTTCTATGCCTTTATATGGTGATGAAAATTTTTGTTGGAGTTAAATTCCACCTTTATTGCCTTGTGGTCTGAGAAGATACAAAGTATAATTTTGATTCTTTTAATTTTGTTGAACTTTGATTTCTGTACTAAGATATGGTCTATTTTGGAGTATATTACCCTGTTTCCCTGAAAATAAGACGGTGTCTTATTTTAAGGTGTGCTCCCAAAGATGCACTAGGTCTTATTTTCGGGGGACATCTTATCTTTCCTGTAAGTAGGTCTTATTTTCGGAGGAGGTGTAATTTTTGGAGGATGTCTTATTTTGGGGGAAACAGGGTACATGGGCTGATAAGAAGAATGTATCTTCCTTAGCTTTGGGATGGTGTGCTCTGTATGTCTATTAAGCCCATTTGTTCTAGGGTTATATTTAGGTCCCTTGTATCTTTATTTAGTTTCTATTTAGAGAGGATCTGTCTACTTCTGTCAGAGAGATGTTAAATTCTCCAGTTATTACGTTGTTGTAGAATATCATCCTGTTAAGACCAATTAAAATATGTTTCATAAATCTGTGAGCATTTAAGTTGGGTGCATAAACATTTAGAATTGAAATATCCTCTTGTTGTATTGTTTCTTTTGACCAATATGAAGTGACCATATTGCAGGTTCTAAGTGGATATAAAGTTTGTGCAGACACTGTTTAACCCAATCCAGGCATGAAGAAAGGTTTGTGAGCCATGCTGTCTCTCTCTCTTTTTTTTTAGAAGATAGGCAGAAGACCTTATTACCCATAGACTTCTCTTTGGGTGACAAACAACAAACTAAATTGTGTAAGGCTATCATTTTTGTAAATTGTATATTAGCATATCATTCTCACTTATCACTTCTATGACTTTATAGTTTTTCTTGCTAAAGAAGTTAAGTGTATTTTTTTCCTCTGAACTTTGGATATGGCCATATAGCACATTTGCTTTGACTAATAGAATAATTAGTGAATGGTGACAGTGTGAAAGTTTTAAATCTAAAACTCAAGCATTCTTGAATGTTTACGCTTGCTCCTTGTTGCTGCTTCCATCAACATAACAAGAGCATGTATGATAAAGTGCTGAGCTGACCAGCCAGGACCAACTAGATCTGCCCACTCCCAGTTGATTCTCAGAAAAATCTATAGATTCTTGATGTTCAATGACTGTTATTTTTTAGCAATCATTATCTAATACAACTCCCATAGTAGTAATATTCTATGGCATGTTTATATAGCATACTTCTGCCATGAATTCTATCAATTTATGTCTGAAAGCAGAACTTAAGAGACTAGTAGAAACCCAATAATAATGCCACAGTAGTTAACACTTATTGAGTGTTTATCATATGCCAGGCACTTTGTTAAGCATTTTACATTAATCATTTCAGCAATATGAAGAAGTAGGTTGAGTAGAAACAAAGTTAGAGAACCTTGGAATTTTGTTTACTCCTTCTTTTCAGCAGCTTAACATGAAGCTGGTATGCAATAGAGAACAGAAGTTGCACTCTTCAGTCTCCTCCTTTCTAATGAGATCATCTTTCTGATCCAAAGGTTCCATGTTACACACTGACCTAGATGTCCCCTGCCCTCTTTCTTTCTTGATATGTAGAGTGTTGTAGAGGCAGAGTCATCACAGTAAACATTCATCATGGGGTGTCCAACCCAGGATCACTGTGCCAATGCACATAACTTTGGTATAAGGAGAACTCAGGAAATTTAATCCATCACACCATTATTAGGGCTGAGATTTGAGTCTATGTCTGTGACTCTGAAACTTATGCTCCCAATCACTACCCTATCCTTGTTCACTTTGTGAATGGCTTTATTCTTTGGCCTTTACTTGTGGTTCAATACTCTACTATCTGCACTTCACCCACCCTGCCCCTCAGCAATCTCTATAGCCCCCCAGACTGCTGTCTAAGTTCTGAGGTTAGTGACAGATATTTCTTGTTATTGCTTCTTCCTTTATCTTCATCTTACTATTCCAGGGCTTTTTGATTTTGGAGACATCTTAGCCTATGCCATACCTTTTGTTTCCTTTTACCTTACAAATTATTGACCTCCTTCCAAATAGTTCATTACCTCATGGTGAACAGAAGCCATTTTTTTCTTTATTTCTGTACAGATTCATTCATTTATTAGACAGACATTTACTGAGTAACTGCCATGAGTCAGACTTCCTGCGGTAGGTGCTGACAATTTTAAATATGGCAAAGTAACAGCCCTCAAGGGCTTTACAGCTGAATTCTTCTTTCATGCCTTTTGATGTCTAGAATAGTCCTAGGTAGATGTTAATTACTGTCATGCTGTTTCTTGAAAATGCAAGAGAAGGGTAGAGAGGCTGAAATGTTCTTGATTAAAACAACAAATTTAAAAAATATGTATCACTTAAGAACTGCCATTCTTCACTTACTTAGAAACTCGATGTTTTGTAACACTTTGTAATCTCTTTTATTCTTTTTAAAGTGGGGGTAAAAACAAAGGGAAATAAGAAAAGGAAATAACTTATGAAAATAGGAATAAAATAAATGCACCAAGGTAGCGTTAATATTTAGTAAAATGTTACTATAGGCAAAAGCAAATGTTGTTAAGTAAATGAAAAGATTTCATTTTACAGAAAGCCATTGATGAAATGGCAATGTAAAAATAGTAGAAGTAAGTGGCTGTTACTCTTCCTTGGAGCAAATAAAAGAAAGACAATTAAAGAAAAAATTTTAAATCAATGTCCAGTATTTTCCTATAGCAGCTCATATTTTCTGAAGATACCCACACCAACCTCACATCCTACACGTTACCATAGTGTGAACTTGATATTCTTCCCATATAGCAGTGGGGTCTGTAGATGGATGCTTGTGATGTTCTTGTTCAATAGAGTACATTATACAACTTCTAAGATTAACTTATAAGATTATCATATACTTTCTCCTGCTTCTCTTGGGATGTTTGTTCTTGGAGCCTAGCTATAAAATGCTGTGAGGAAGCTCAAGCAGGCTATGTAGAGGCATATGTGGGAAGCAACCAAGTCACCCAGCCCACAGCCCAGTTGAGAATCCAGGCAGTAGCCAGACCAAATTGAAACCATGTGAATGAGCCAGATTCTAGTCAATGGTAGGCCACTAGCAGTTAAGCTTTGGGAGAATCAAAAGTTGTACTCAGATTTTCAAGAGCACCAGGGTTCATGCCTATAACCCCCACGCTTTTCAAAGGTCAACTGTACCTAGTTTTTAATTTGTTTATTGTTGGGTTAGTTGTCAGCTAATTGAGTTTGCTTTTTGTTTTCTTACTTTGGGGAAGACTGGAAAATAAAAATCAATTACATTTTTTATACTTATGCAATAACTTGAGTAAATTTTTCTGAGTTCCCAGTATCTACTTTTCAAAATAAAATTGTTTTTCTTGAGACTTAAAAAAATAAACAAATCATTACTGGTTGGAATATCAGAAGCATATGCAGTAGGTCTTTTTTCTTAGGAAGCATTGAAGTCGTAATTACCTGAGTCAATTGGCAGATTTCAACTCTAAACCAAGAGAAGAAGCTAAGCTGGTGTTTCATCATTGAGACACTAAGAAGGTCTGATAGACTGAGCCACCATATTTTGCATGCCTCAAACTGTGAAAAAGAATTATATGTTTTTAACTTGGCATAGTCTCAAATTCCTGTTATGTATTGTCATTGTTGAATTAGCTAGCTGTGCTTACTCCTGACTAGTTGCTCCCCTGTTGCCTAACCACGTTGATTCTCTACTGTTCTCTGCCTTGCTTTGTGCATTAGATTGAGGCAACAATTGGGCCCCTTATTGCTGGCCTCTAGGTGGATTTCATTAGTGAAAGACAGTAGCCGGATACTAGATGACAGAAGGAAGTAGTTTGGGTGTTTCTTCCTCATATCTTCCCTGCCCTATGAAGTATCTCTGACAGCAGTTGCATCTTTTCATGACTGCAGTCCACTATAGACATTACCTGCATGGTTTCAGCTATTGCTCTGGTATTACTGTCTTCTGTTTTTATGTCTTCAACTCTAGTGGTGATTATAACTTTCTACTATAGTTTACCATTGCCTTTTTATTTTTATGAATTTATTTCTTTATATATTTTTTCATTTCTGACCACATTTCTTTTTTTAATTTCAAAATATTAGGAGAGTAAATGTTTTTTGGTTACATGTATCAATTTTTTATGCTTCAGTCATAGTCATAAATGTGTCCATCACCCAGATAGTTTTTACTGTATTCATGAGGTAGATTTTCACCTGTCCCCTTGAGTCCCCATACCTGCTTGATTTCCACTGAGTTTTCCTTTCCTCTGGGCATATGTGTGCTCTTTAGTATCTTAAAGTAGTCTTTTTATTAATGTTTCTCATTTAAACCATCTGGGGTGAATTCTGTTTCATGTTTGGAATAATGACTGATGTATTAATTAGTAAATTAATTTGGAAGAAAAGACATCTTCTCTCTTTATTGTTGAGAAAAGTACCACAAAATCATGCAAATCTTTTTCCTGCAAAAGGACACTTATGCTTTTTAGAAATTCTGAAACACCTTAAAGACAAATACCAAAAAAAAAAAAAAAAATAGTCCAGGACATTTTCCAGGAAGATCTTTTGCACCTAAGGGTCAGAAAAATGGAAGTTATATGAATAGATATTTCTCCAAAGAAGGAATATGAATATCTAGTGGGTATATTAGGAGATGCTAAACATTACCAATCATTAGGAAATTGTATATCAAAATCATGATGTCTCCTCACACCTGCTAGAATAGCCATTATCAAATAAATAGAAAATAATGTGTGTTTCTAAGGATGTGGCATATTTGGAAACTTTGGGCATATAGTTGGTAGAAATGTAAAATGATAGGTTGGAAAATAGTAAAGTCCAGAGATTTCCTCCAAGATTAAAAGGAGAACTACCATATAATCCAGCAATTCCATTTTGGGGTGTTTATCTAAAAGAATTCAAATCAAGATCTTAAAGAGGTATTTATACTCCAATGTTTATTTCACCATTATTCACAATAGTCAAGAGGTGGAAAAAGCCTAAATATCCATGATGGATGATTAGATAAAGAAAATGTGATATATAGATATAGTAGAATGCTATTCAACCTTAACATAGAAGGAAACCTTACCATTTGTGACAACATGGATGATCTTTGAGGACATTATACTCAGTGAAATATGTCAATGAAATAAGTAAAAGTACTAAAGTATTTTATTATGTGCAATATTAAAAATTGTCAAATTTATAGAAGTAGAGAGTGGAATGGTGTTTGCTAGGTGCTTGGGGAAAAGAAAAGGGGAAATTTTTGTTTAGTGCGTAGAATGTTGTTTCATTTATTTAGGATGAAAAAGTTCAAGAGATCTAATAAAATAAGCTAAAGAAAAGAAAATGTTGCTCAGTAAATCATAAGGAAGAGAAAATACATTTACTACTCACTAAAAGGAAATGGATCAGCACAAGGCCTTCATCTTTATCCTCTTCACACTGAGTGCAGATGAGGAGGAAGAGTAAGAGAATGGACTGGCCTTTCTGTCTCAGGGATGGGAAAGGTAGACTATAATCCACATAAAAACGGGCCCATATAGTTCAAATCCATGTTGTTCAAGGGTTAACTGTGATATAACTGAAGAAAGTGAAATTCAAGGGTAAGGTTTTATTGGCAGTATTGTTTTCTATGTATATCACAATGTTTATAGTTAGCAATACTGCATTGTACACTTAAAAAAATTGTTGAGAGTAAGTCTCAAGTTAAATCTTTTTAACAAATGAAGACGGGATGGGGTTAGGAGGAAATTGTTAGAAGTTATGGATGTGTCTATTACCTTGATTGTGGTGATGGCTTCACTGGTTTATGTATATGTTTAAACCTATCAAATTGTATACATTAACATGTGCAGGTTATTATACCAATTACACCTCAATAAAGCTATTAAAAATAAATTAACTAAAGTATTAGGAACTTAGGAGAGAGGAAAATGAGGACTTTTTGTTTAATAGGTATAAAATTTCAGCCATGCAAAATGAAGAAGTTCTAGAGATCTACCCATACAACATTGTGCTTATAGTTAACAATACAGCACTGTTCACTTCTAAAATTGTTAATTGGGCAGATCTCATGTGGGTTTTGTGAACCACCAGAAAGAATAAAAAAAAGTTACAATCATGAGTTTTTATGCCCCAGTCTGAAGACACTCTATAAACAAGGTCTGTAATATATCAAAGAGAGAGGCCTCCTCAATCAGTGGTAATCCACTGAGATGTTTTAAACAAAAATAGACATCAGAACACCGGTGTTTAAAAACATAAAGGGAAGAGAGTTTGGACCCTCTGAATAGAGTGGAGGGCAGGCTGAGGGAGGATAGCAGAAGGGATAGGGAGTATTATAGTAGAATAATGTAGCTGAATCCTGAAACTATCAGGTTGAGGTAGCTTTAGTTTTCCTAATGGCCCCCAAAATGTGAAGCCAAGTGGGCAGGATAAATCATATCCTATTACTTCCCCCAAGAAGTTTCTGAGATTCAAATGGGAAAAAAATCAGACTGGCAAGTGGCACTAATAGTAGTTTAAGAGAGAGAGTAGATTTTAGAACTATCACTTTACACTAAATTTGGGGACAACTCTTTTATATGACTGCCAATATCCTTGAGCCATGGATTATTCCCCACCTCAACAACTATCCTGTATCCTGGAGAGAATAAGCCCCATCAGCTTCCTTCAATTTTTTTTTTTTTTTTTTTAGCTTCCTTCAATTTTATGTTCAATCCCAGACCACAGGTGGGTGTTCTTTCAGACTTCATCTTAATTATCATTTGTGCTTGTGTTCATCATACCAGAGACAGATGAGAGCAGCTACATTTGTTAGAAAAGGAAAACAAAAACAAGAAGTTGTTTATAAAGTAACTATCATTAGAAGCAACTAAATCAATCCTACCATTTACGGTCTATACATAGTATTTTTTAAACATTTCTATCTCACTAGGATTAATTCTGGAGAGTCTTTATACCACTTAGCTTCAAGGAGTCCACCTTTTCAATAAACCAGCTTTCCAAAACTATGATGATTTTAACTGATTTATTTTCATTTCAAAATCACTACTTTATATATTTTCTTCCACTTAGTAGAAGAAATAATAAACTTGTTTTGAAATTATAGTCATAATAATTTTCATTATTCCTCATAAATCTTACATTTTTACTTAATTAATCTGTTAGATTATTGTTAGAAATTGTTTCTATAATTTATCCTAAGAATTTATACGAACCAAAGCCCAATCTAGGCTTCTTAACTTTTTTTTGTTCCTGGAAGATCGATGAAGAAGAAGAAAAGCCCTGAGGAAGGCTTGAAGCATCTGGGACCTCTCAGTGATTTCTTTCCTCCTCATAGGAACAGATGGATTAAGAGTTTTTGTCCTTATTTTCAATATAAGTTATGCCATTATTATTGTGCCATTTCTTGAGATATGGGTGGCATTTCTTTCCTAAAGATTATGCAACATCAGCAGATTTCCTGCTTAAAGTCTATTTGTACAGGACTCCTATATACTTTTGCTTTTTGACAAATCAGAAAAGATTTTTTCAAACATAGAAAAGGATGTTGTGATCTTACTTCACTGTAGCTCCTATAATTTCTGCAGAAACAGGCCTTCCCTTTGTTGGAATTAGTGACTATAGGAGTTCCACAGTTTGCTTTGGGCATAGTCCTGTGATATCTATTCCTGATCATTGAGTGAAAAGTGCCAGCCCTGGGCTTTCAGACCATATGGAGAATTGAATAACCTTCCTAGAAGCCAAGTGCTGGAGGCGGAACAACTAATACCTGGATATGGCTTCTTATTCTATTTAACAGGGAATAAAAGGCAAGGAAAAACGTTGGACTGACCTCTGCTTTTGGAGAAAGCATCTTATTGTGATTAAAAGAAACAAAGCACAATGGAAAAGCATCCAATCTGGCAACTGACACCCACTGGATCTCTCGTGAGAGCATAGATAATACTTTGTATTGGCAAAGGCATATACTGACTCCCATTTACAAATCCCCTTAGGATGCAGCACTTAAAGTCACTTCATATGAAGCTGACTCTTATTCGTGGTCTGGTGGAGAAACAACAACATTCCTTATGAAGACAATATGAATTATTATCTGCAGCCAATTTATGAGCATTGGAGGTGTCACCGTTAACTAGTTGAAACCTTCTAGGTTACTTTTAAGTTCTCTCCTCATTCTAATTCTAGTACTCACATTTTTCACTTTTCCTTTTTTTTTCTTTCTTTCTTTTTTTTGACGCAGAGTCTCACTCTACTGTCAGGGCCAGAGCCCTGTGACATCATCCTAGCTCACAGCAACCTCAAACTCCTGGGTTCAAGAGATCATCATGCTTCAGCCTCCCAAGCATCTGGGACTGTAAGCACATGCCATGATGCCTGGCTAATTTTTCTAATTTTAGTAGAGAAGGGATCTCACTGTTGCTCAGGCTGGTCTCAAACTCCTAAGCTCAAGTGATCCTCCCACCTCAGCCTCTCAGAGTGCTAGGATTGCAGGCTGGCCAGCTTTTGTTCTCTCAGGTTGAACTTTCATATTCTCTATTCTCAAAAAAAAAAAAAACAAAAAACTGTAACAGACTGAGAATTATTCATAGAAAGTGGGCTGAGAAACTAGATTTGTACAACAAAGTGCAGGCTAATCAAATTGGAACCCTTTCAACCTCTAAAAGAAGGGCTTATTTTTAATAAATAAATTTTGAACACATCCAAAGCTGCTAGGACCTATTTTAAAGTATGTAGTTAGCACTTACTCGCTGAGCATAAATAAGCATAGCTCTATGTAAATCAACATAGAGTCACAGACATTGGCTTTGTCAGATTTTCTTCTTTAAAACCTGACCTATATATTTACCTAATGCAGAGTCTTGCATCCTGATGAAATTTAAAATTGAGAGACCAAAGATTCAGAAAAATATTCTTAATAAAAAAGACTCTAACCAGTTAATTGCAGACTTGACAGGCCAAAACTTGCCTAGAACTTCCCAGGACTCCTGTGTGTTTCTATTAACTCTTGACATGATATTACCAGGGACAGGATTTTAGAGATTTTTAAAGATGATGATCTAAAGATCCCTAACTACTATTTAATCTTCTTTGAGATAAAACCTTCAAAAGATGGGTCAATTTTGTAAATTTATAGAGTAGGCAACAACCTACAGGATATGATTTATAGAGGATCAAAGGCCTCCCTCTTCCCGGGACATAAACCACTTCCCTGAATATATTGCCAAAATGTTCTGTTGTTCTGTTCTATTTTGTGCTTCAAGAATTATATGTATATAAGGAAGATCAGAAAAGAAAATATTGAAGGGGGCGGTGCCTGTGACTCAAAGGAGTAGGGCACTGGACCCATATACCAGAAGTGGTGGGTTCAAACCCAACCCCAGCCAAAAACTGAAAAGAAAGAAAGAAAGAAAATTATTGAAGGGAAAAGTAGAGAAAAATCTAAAATTGGGGAAATAATCAAGAAGCAACCTGAGGTTAAAGAATGACTGGTTCAATTTGACTTGAAAGTAGAATCCAAAAATGAGTTGGAGGTGCTGAAAATATAATTGATCCCATTTTGCTTAAGGTTCTTTCTTCCTTGGGTTCTTAATTAGAACCAGCAAGGGAAAATGTTACTGTTTCTCCCAGATCTACATTAGCATTAAGATAGTTCTGGTGTTCTGCCTAAGGGCAGACAATGCTAGGAGTTTCCCTATGAAATTATTTCTTCAGTTCTTGCTAAGCAAGACAGAGTTTACAATCAAGGTCTGTTATCCCTTAAAAAGAACCAACATCTCCTTGGGATCTATTTGGAGGCACTCATTAAGGCAGTAGTTTTACAGTGTGCTATTTTATTTTAATAGTCAGCCTAAATTGACTATTAAAACACAGTAACACATTAAGATTATTGCTACACCACTAGGGGGGAAACAAAGAAGAAGAAAAAAGACTAAGAAAAACATCTTCTGGCAGTTGGCAGAAAGAATGTCAACTCAGTAACAGAAGGTCTGATAGAACAAAAGGGAAATAGCTCTTCTTGCTTTCAGGAATAACATATAAAAAGAGTGTCTTCTAAAGCATAGCTGGGCACACTGGCTCACACCCCTGATCCAAGCACTTTGGGAAGCTGAGGCAGGAGGACCAGTTGAAGCCAGGAACTTGAGACTAGCCTAGGCAAAATAGTGAGATCCATCTTAAACAAACAAACAAATAAATAAATCACATTGATAAACAGGTGGCTCTGGTCCTATCAGTAAAAGTGCAGTCAAATATTCACTTTAGAATAATTAATATACAGAGAGTGATTTAAATGGGAAGGAGAGAATGCATGAAAGATAATAAGACAGACAAACTGACACCAGAAATCTCCCCTACTCATTCTGTTATTAGATCTGATTTCAAGAAAACTCTTAATAGTCAGCTTTAGTTCTTGTGGCTCTTAATTCTGATTTGAATAGTCTGGAAACCGGTCCGGGTAGGCACAAACCAATCATCTGCACAGAAAAGCCAGCCCTTTTCTCAAGTTTTTAAGTTCTGATACTTGAAGATAACTAGACCTTCTCTTGTCCACCCCCATACCCCTCATCCTTAATCTGCTGGCCACTGAGCAGGGTGTGTGTGCCCTTTTTCTTATTTCATTAACCTATTTAGAGGGCCCGGAGAAGGTCAGTTTACCTTAAGAGGGATCTTTTCCCAATCTGAGGGAAATCCTAGGCTTAATTTCTTTTTTAGATACAATTCCAGGTTCATCAGGGAAGAATATTTTTTAAGTCTCAAAGAGTTCCGTAGAAGAAATCCACGAATCTGATTCCTCACCTCCTATCTGTTAATAATTAATTATTCAACATTTAAAAAGCACATTGGCATTTGACATGCCAATTCCACTTCTAGATATTTGTTTCCCAAATATTGTGTTATACATGTACAAAATGCTATTTGATGATACATGTAATATATAGTATGAATTATTAAAAATGCACCAATTTTGTAATATAAAATATCAACTTTCTTTCCCCTAATTTTCTTGTGTATCTTTCCTCCAGAGATAATCATATGAACATAAATGTGACTAACATATACCCATTGTGTGACACTTTACTTTTCCATGTAACAATATTTCCTGTTTAGAGAATTATTTCATTTATTTTATTAGCTGTATAATATTTCAGCGTAAGAATTATGAGTATACCAAAATTGGTTTAGCTAGCCCATATTCTAAATATTTGTGCTGTTTTCAAACTCTTGCTATTTCCAAAATGTAGCATTTTATGCACTTACTGACTCAAAAATATATTAAAATATAATATAGGGTGAAATAATTACATATCACTTAGAAATTATTGACTATCG
The DNA here is from genome assembly GCF_027406575.1 of Nycticebus coucang. NCBI lineage: Eukaryota > Metazoa > Chordata > Mammalia > Primates > Lorisidae > Nycticebus > Nycticebus coucang. Next base: position 74,063,148 of record NC_069787.1, on the reverse strand, counting down.
AAAAAAAACTGCGACATGGTAGGTATGACATCTTGCTTCACTGTTCTAACAATTCTGCTATCCATATGTATCCCATAACATTATTTTTAAAACTCAGGTCTACACATTAAAATTGACTTTACAAATAAATTTAAAAATATGTACTTACAATGTTTATTTATGCATACATACCTATATATTTTTATATGGCTATAAGAGTACGAGAAGCTTACACATTAGGTTGATAACACGACTCACCTAAACACAGCTTGGGTGGAGGTGAAAAGTAATGTAGACGGAGTGAGAGATAAGCATGGAAAGATAAGCAAGAGCATTTTTTTAAAAAGTGTGAACTTTGAACTTGTTTCATGTATGACATAAAGCCCATTTTTTTAATGCATCTGTTTGTGTACATGTCTGAAGGGATGAACAGAGTTTGATTTGTATCTAGTGACCAGTATAAATAACCATGATAAACTTTTTAAAAATTTATTTATTTTTAAATCATAGCTGTGTACATTAACGCAATCATGGGGCACCATACACTGGTTTTATAGACCATCTGACATATTTTCATCACACTGGTTAACATAGCCTTCCTGGCATTTTCTTAGTTATTGTGTTAAGACCTTTATATTCTACATTTAGTAAGTTTCACATGTACCCTTTTAAGTCAAAATGTTTGAAAAATGATAAGATATTATTCAATTTTGTCAAAAACAAACAAAAATTTATTTTATCTTCACCAGCATACACACACACACACACACATACATCTGCATACCCTGGCTATGTCTTTTTAAGGATAAAGGAATGAAAGGATGTACAAGGTTTTTAGTAGAATGTCATTGAAGAAGAGAGATGATGAAGAGGTGATTAGATTTGCCTTTATATGTATTTTACTTGTCAGAAACAAGAACGTGTAACTTTATTAAATTAGAAAGTATAAACAAACAAAAAGAGCCAAGTTAAGATGATTTCTAAATTTTCTTTCAAGAATCACCTTATGATGTTATTATATTTCTTTAAAAAGGCAAAAAGAACCTTTGGGGTTTAATAGAATAGGCACTGGTCTCTGTACATCCTGATTTGACCTTTTGAAGCATGTGCAGTTACTCTTCCTGGGTGCTGATGGTTTTGAGTGGGTGTTAGCACCCAGATGCTCAGTGTATATCAAAATTTCTTTGTAAGGACAAATTAAGGTCTGATGATTAAGTTCATGAACTCATCCTAGAAAAAGTGCTACAAATCTCATTGCTGAATATGAGAATACCTTTGAAGTAGTCCCTTTTGGAATGTATACACCAGCCCCAGCACCTAATCCACACTTTAGGGCAATTTTGGAACTCTTTTTCTGGAATGGCCATTAGAGCTGTCATGTATTTCCCTTAATTTCTTGAATGTCATCAACATATCTTCCTTTCAATATTTTCATTATCTTTGGGCAAAGAAAAAGTCATCAGATGAGTAGGGAGGGTCTTCCCATACAGTTATTTGTTTACTGGCTAAAAACTCCCTCACGTACGGTGTCATGTGAGCTGGTCATAAAGCAGCATTGTCATGATATGAGAGCCATAAACTGTTGGTGAAAAGTTCAGGTTGTTTTTGTGTAACTTTTTCACATAGCCTTTTCAGCACTTCCAAATAGTAAACTTCGTTAACTGTTTGTGCAGTTGGTACAGATTCATGAAAAACAATCCCTCTTTTATCACAAAAGGATAGCAACCTTGTTTGGACTCTTGATTTGGGCTGATGGAACTTTGTTGGTTGTGAGAACTGGCTGACCTCCATTGTGCACTTTGATGCTCTGTTTCAGGGTCATATTGGTACATCCATGTTTCATCACCAATGATAAGATGGCCCAAAACATTGTCTTAACACTCTAAAAGTTCTTGGCAAACTCTGACTTTCCTTTGCTTTTGCTCATTGGAGAGCTCCTTTGGAGCCATTTTTACACACTCTTTTCTCATGCCACGATTTTCAGTCAAGATTTTCCTGTTTCTCTATCAATATTTACCTGGTTGTCTATGCTTCTCACAGTTAGTTGATATGTATTTTACTTGTAGTTTATATGTATTGTGTTAGTTGATAATTTTGACATGCAATTCAATTACTTTTTACAATGTTTTCATCAGTTATATTCATTGCTGGCCACACTGACCTCTCTTCATCAGTGACACATTCTCTTCCCTCAGAATAATTATTTAATCCATTTATACACTATTATTTTCTTAATGATATTCTCCCTTAAACTTGTACTAACATGTTCCTGATTCCACTTCCACTCTTGCCAAGTTTAACAAGAAAAGTCATGTTTATTTGTTGCTCTAATTCAAGCCTTGCCTTTCATGCAACAAAGACATGCAACAAGAAATGCCACTCAGTAAGACACCACCATCCATCAACACAAACAGCTGTGAGACACTGAAATATCAAGGTTATGAACTCTTACCAAGTTGTTTGTTTAGTGCTGCCAAGGTAAGTGTACAGTGGCAAGTTCACAAACTTAATTGCCACACCTTGTACATAAATATTTGAGAGTCCTTGTGGATGATCTGCCACTTTTCTATCTTCCAAAATGCATTCCTTTCATTAATATCAGAAATGATTACATGAGAACAAAATATGGATAGCACTTCTCCAAGTGGACTTTATTTCATAAAAAAATAATGAAGTTTTATGGGTTTCTTGATCTGGCAAATGGTATTTTCTGTCTTGTAACTTCAAAAGTTCTACTGAATCAAATGACCACAGATAAACCTGTTTTTCCCAAAATGTGAGAAAATGACAGAAAGATATCCTTAGCCACCTAATTTGGTGGTTAAGAGTAGAGGATTTAGAGTCAAGTAAATTTGTGTTTTAGTCTGATATTTACCACGTACCAGGTGGGTGACCTTGACTGAGTTGAATTATTTTATATATCTAACACTTAGTTTTCTCACTTATATAAATGGGGAAAAATGCTATTCCATCATGGCACTGTTGTAAGGATTACATGAGATAATATATGCAAAACACTTAGCAGAAAGATTAACTGAACCTAAAGTACCTGTTGTTATTATTATTATTATTGGGTACTACCACTACTCTTGTTATAATTTTAGTTATGATTGCGCATGTTGTTACTATCTGGAATGTTTTAATAAATATACCTTTATTATATAATATAGTCATTTTATATTTTATGTGCATCTGAATATAAATTATGTATCATATATGTAAATGCATATATTCATGAATATTATTGTTGTAATATGCTATTCATATTACTATATAAATAATCAAATACGATTCCAGAAAATGTACTGTTTAATAAAAGATAAAATATATTACATATATATGATACATATACTGTATGTATATTTTTTATATTTATTTGAGAAAACAGGCCCGTCTTGGTTTTCTTTTTCTCTACTAGATTATTTTTTTCCAGCCCATAAAACTGCTGCTATTGGTTTTTCATTCACACATTTAACTTTAAAAAAAAACTAAAGAAAAAAGAAAGAAGAGAGAGTAAGTAGAATGGAGAAAAAGAGGAAGGCAGGGAGGGAGGGAGGAAAATGCTAGCCAAAGTTAACATATTTGAGCAAGTAGTGATTTAAGTTGCTCAGAACTTCAGGTCCCAGGAACACAGGTCACCAAAGGAAAGGGAGAAAGGCGAGAGGGCAAGTCAGGGTGCACCCTGAATTGAGGTCTTCAACCCAGCACACTGTGCTACTGATGCTGTTTTCCCAGCAGATGGAGGAGGCAGGAGCTTATGGGCATTTTGATGTCAGTGTGTATCTCTAGCCTGACCTGCTTAGCTCTGACAAGCTGTTTACAGCTAGCAGGAGGAAGTGTCATGTGGGCAAGATGACTGTTCTACTACTGACTTCAGTTGCCGTCTTGGGTTGGCCAGATCATTTGGAAGCTGCAAGAACCAGCGCTGGGCACAGTATGTCCTGGGCCTTGTTGGGGCAGGAGTGGAGAAGGATGAAAGGGCAGAGGGAGACCCTGCAGACTTGGCCTGTTTTCTAATTTTGTAAAGAAATTACCATATGTGTTTTTGGCATGGAATTTGGTCAGGCAATCTTTGTAAAATTCAATTTAAGTCTCTGAAACTAAAAATATAAGGGTTCAGGACTTAATTTTTATACATAGTAACAAAACTATTCAAGAAGATGATAGTCTGCCAATCCATAGCTAGTGCTTTGTAGTTCAAAATCATTTCTATGTGCATTACCATCTAAGAAATCACCACCATCCTGACTAATAGCTAGGGTTGGGTACATTCTCCTTCATACACAAGTGAAAATACCTGCAAGTCATTCAAATAATATGTGGTAACTTCAAGATGAAGATTCTAAGAAACTAAGATCAAGAAGATAATAACAGCTATAAATAATAATACAGCATAAAAGATACATTGCACATTTTTTTCCAGAAGCAGAATCTGAGGCAAGGATTTGAACACAAGTAGTTTATTTGGAAAGTGATTGTTGGGAGACATTTCTCCATGGCTACCTCACACTTTTACACATCTTGTGAACAGAGCCACTGTCTTTGATCAGAAATATCTTTTAAATGTTGTTCTGTAAAAACATCCTTGGAAGATAGGGATAGTGGTCTTCTCCACAGAAATAGAATTTTCTTTTTGTCTTGTTACTTTCTTGTAGTAAAGATGTCTCACTTTGGAGCAAAAGTTCATTGCCTGTAAAAAACTTGAATGTACAAGTATCATGTGGCCCTCTTGGTAACACACTGTAGAAATTGGGGCTTGGGGAGCAAGCTAGTGCACCAATGCTCTGGTTACTATTATTGCTGTGAGTAATAAAGCTTTTGTATCTGACCCAGGAGTCTTGAGTCTTCTACCAGCATTCATGATGACTATGTCAAGCTAACTTATTACCTTGCAAGTAGAACAAAATCTCAGACCCTTCATTGTTCTTGACCATAACTCTAAGAGGCACCAGTAGGGGTACATGAAAGTAAGACAAGGAAGGAAAGAAAGTCAGTAAAGATGTGTTTATCATAGCAGTTACTGCTATGGGAAACTGAAGTCTGGAACTTTGAAAGGCAATATGGACCATGACACAGCTGTCCACTGCTATTTTTTGTTTGTTTGTTTGTTTGGGGCCCTTAGTTGATAACTCTGAAATGAAAGGAAAAGTTCATATTTAAATGACACACAAAATGCTCAATTTAACTTTGTTCCTATAAACCTCTAGACTGAAATCATATTTTATTTCTCTTATTTCTTCTTTGTTCCTTTAGGTATGGTACTTGGCCATATATATTACTCCAAATAAAACAAAACAAAAACAATCGAACTAAAATTTAGTACCTTTGAAAGCACTGCATGAAGACGGAAACTGTGATTATTTTAGTTGTTTCATTGGTTGTCATAATTTAATAATTTAAACTTGAAGTTAGCAAAATCCATAAACCCAAGTAAAAACCGGCAATGCTATGTATTCACCGTTTCCTCTCTGGCTAGTTGTAAGAAATTTTTTCCATTCCAAAGCAGAATAAAATAACAAGGCAAAAGGAACAGGAAGAATAGTCATCAAAGGTACTTTTTTTTTCTTTCTTTCTATATTCTGGACCTCTGAGGCTGCACCTTGAGTTTGAACATGTATTAAAATTGACACAGAGCCATTTTCCTCTGGGAAAATGCTTGTCTGGAAAGAAATGACCTTTCAGCCACTTCAAAAGCAGCTCCTCCCTTATACCCTGTGATGTCAAGGCTGAATGGGACTATGGCAGAGCTCTCAATTAAAAAGATGACTTCTAAATGGTGTCTCATCATGTCACCTCACACTTTTGATGGTGACCCCTGTGGCCAGAAGGAGAATTGTGGCTGCACGCAAGTCAAAAGTTAGAGTCATGAGTTTGGAAATGAACAGAAAAATGAAAAGGAGACTACCACCCCTTTTAGTGGGAAATGTTATCAGAATATGAAATACAGGCAGCTCTGAGTATACCTAGCGTAGTCCACTTGGCTTCACACTGGTGATAGCTGGCTTGCTCTGGGCTCTACTTCCCACAGGCATTTAAACTTTTTGAAGATCAAAGGCATCCTTGGGAATATGTCTTTATTTTTCTCCCCGGCCTACCTTCCCTTGTGCATTCTTCTCCAATTATTTTCATCTATTCCTGTAATGCATCTCTTGGGCTTTGGAAAGAAGTTAAGAAAGGTAACTCCCTGGGAGACAGGAAGTCTTGTCACAGTTTGATCTATCCAGATAAGCTATCCGTTATCTTGTTTTGACAGGTCTAGTCAAATGTAGCTATTTAGTGTTCTATCACATGTAACTTTGACAGATGTATGGCCCTCACTGGCCTTCCCACTAAGAAAAAAGCAAGGCATATTTTTATCTTATAAATGTGGGATGAAGGATTCTGACCAGTGGTATAACTCCTAAAATCCCATAGGAGAAACACTGGAAGGTTATTTGGTTCTACTCAGATTTCTAATTCCCAGATCTATGGCTAATTTAACATATGCCCAGACAAACGTTTATGTACAAATATTTCATTCAGTGAACTCTACAAAATTGGCTAACATGTTAATTTAAACAAACACTCTTATCTTCTCACTCTATTCTACATTCTAGTGGTATAAAAGGATCAGGGGTCAAAACACTAAATTCTTTTTAAAGAATCTGACCTCAGGGTGGGAAGGAGGATAGAAAATTTAAAGCAATGGAATTAAGCACAAAGAAAAGGATGGATTAGATAAGACTGCAAACAGTAAAGCTCTGTGTGAAAGACTGTAAAAAACGTAAGAAGATATTATGAAGGAATGTGGTAAATGTGAATATACAAACGTAGTAGGGTCTCATATTTAATTCTGGAAAAAACAAATTGCATGTAGTGTAATTCTATTGTTTAATAATTACACATACTCATACATATGTATATAATTGATGATCTATACCATCTCTTTCCTGGGCTTGTGTTTGTTAATGTATTCACAGAAACTGCACCTTTATATAATTTATATATAAGATTCTAGAATAAATTTAATTAATAAATAAAATTATTCTGATTGATTTAAGAAACCTCAATTATGACCAGTTTGTTTTAAGATTTTCATTATTATAATAAAGGCTTTCCTAAGTGTTTCCATAGGAAAATCTTCTAGAAGTAGAATTGCTCGCTAGAAACTAGTGCACATAATGTGCACTAACATTGAACAAGATTACAATCCCACCACTAAAGCATACCTGTAATTCCCAAAGCCCCTGCCCCATCCCACTGTCAAGGTAAGGTATTTTCTTACGTTATTATAAATTATAATTGGCCTTTAGGAGGGCAAATGTGCTTATTTATATACATTGTCCATTTTAATTTGGGGTTTTAAATTTATTTCTTTGGTTTGTATAAATACTAAGAATTATACATGATTCATTTAAAAGATCATTCATCATACTACAGTGCCTCAGTGCCTTAAGTAAAGCAAGTTTTGTTTTTTTATTTTTTCATAAACAGAAGTCTATACCTAGGCTTCTTCTCTGTCTTTCCTCTCATTCATCAAGGTTGTCAGGCCCTTACTCATTTTCTTATTGTCATGAATGGCAGCGCCAACTCTAGTAATGTAAATGCCCTCTAGGTAAGAAGTGGAAGGACAAAAAGCCCACAGCTTGTGACTTCTGAGTTTGCTCCATCTTCCTTGCAGCCCCACTCCGTGACTTCCGCTCATTTCTATTGGTCAGTACTATGCCACGTTCACTTTCTATTGGTCAGTACTATGCCACGTTCACTTTCTATTGGTCAGTACTATGCCACGTTCACTTTCTATTGGTCAGTACTATGCCACGTTCACTTTCTATTGGTCAGTACTATGTCACACTCACTTTCTATTGCTCAGTACTAAGCCACACTCACTTCTATTGTTCAGCACTGTGCCACAAAGCAAATGTACTCTGAAAAAGAGGCTAGAAAACAAAATTACATGCATATTGCCTCTTAGAAACTCCCAAATAGATAAATAAAACCGAATTTTTCATAATGAGAAAGAAAATTGTGGCTACGGGATCAGCCACCAGTAATGTCAGCCACAATTTCAAAATGTTTTTGCCTACTGAAGATAGCCTTTGTCTTTTGTTTTAAATGCTATATATTGTTTTACTAATTTATTAACATTTAGATTTTTGCTTTTACTTTTATTATTGAAATTAAATTTACAAATCTTTTCATTCAGAGATTTTTTTTTCCTTTGCTGCTGTCCCTGTCTCTGTGTAGTTATATGAGTATTGCTCACTCTATGTCTGGGTTTCCCCACCTCTATGTGCATGGTGAGATTTTATTTTTTGTTACCCTTGGGGCCCATGATATAATAAGCTCTAAAGGGAAGTTTATTTGCAATCTTAAATACACACGTCTAGTTTCTTGCTTTTAGTCTTTACTTAAATATCAGTCTGAGACTGTTTACGACAGGTTAAGTTATGTCAGTATCAAATGACCCCCAAATCTCAGTGGTTTAAAACCAGAAATGTTTATTCCCCCCTCATACTAATTGTGTAAGGTGGGTTGACTAGGGCTTCTACCGTGTCAAATTGTTCACCAACTTTTAGCAGTTTTCCTTTCAAAGGACTTAAATACCTGTCACTGTCATTTCACTGACCAAAGCAAGTAACATGGTCATACCCAGCTTGTTCAAGAGGTAGGGAAATGTAATTCTGTTATACACAGAAGATGGAGAATAGAGTAAGTTTGCAAAATTTAGTAAATAAAAATATAACATACCCATTTAAATTTGAATTTCATGTAATTTTTAGAATAAACATACCCTATGCAATATTTCAGACATAATTTATACAGACAAAATTCATTATTGGTCTAAATTCAAATTGAACTGATCTTGATTTTATCTGGAAACCTTAACAGGGGATTATAACAATTCAGCGAAGTACACTGATGATTACTACAGCCCCATAGCCTCCCTTTCTCCATTTCCCTATGACTTAAGAAAGAAGTCTGTACTTTTCTCTTTCACAGATTAAAATTTTTATAGCATTCCAATATGCCCAATATGCTTTTTTTTTTTCTTTTTTAAACATAAGGTTTCATCCTGGCAAGAATGCAGTGGTGCAATGGTGAGATCATAGCTCACTGTAACATCAACTCCTGTGCTCAAGTGATCTTCCAACCATAGCCTCCCAAGAAGCTGGGAATATAGCTGCATGCCACCACTCCCAGGTGATTTTTGAATTTTTTGTAAAGACAGGGTCTCACAGGTTGGTCAACTGCTCCTAGCCTCAAGTGATACTCCAGCCTCAAGTGATACTCCAGCCTCAGCCTTCCAAAGTGCTGGGAGTTTAGGCATGAGCTACCACACTCAGTCCCCTATATGCTTATTTTGAAAAATCTTGTATGTCTCACTATTTAAAAAACATTTATAGAGTTCGAATATATTTTCTATTGCCTCTATGACAGTTTTTAATTTGTGAGTCGTATTTTTGTAGCAATTAATAGCCATGGACATTTTCAACTCTGATATTTCCCTCTGTGCTCAAGTTTCATCCGACAACTTTTGATGAGAATACCAATTGCAAATTTTTCTCCAGTTTTCTCATTTTTATTATAGTAGCTTTTTATAGCACTAATAAATTTTCTTTGATTCATTAGCTTTGTTAATTTAATGATTACTAATTAAAATTTTTACTCGTTTAAACATTGTTATGATGTCTAATTTTTCATTTGCTATTTTTCATTCTTAACAGAAAAAGATGTGTGTGTTTGTTTGTTTGTTTGTTTTGTTTTCAGCATTGAGATTAGAAAGAGGTATTATGAGAGATTTTGTGGACCGTTTGTTCAATCATTCAGTAAATATGGAGAAAGAAGGGAACGTATTTTTACTAGACTGCTTTAGTTCAGCAGGCAGGAGGTAGAGGAAGGGATCAGAGAGGTATTTTTGTTTTTGTTTATTTGACTTGTTTTGATTTAGCAGTAGGGTATCTTATCTCTCTGCAGAAGACTTTTCCATTGTGTGTTGGCAGCCCTGAGGTAAGTAGGCAGCAGCTCAGCTTTCACTGGCATGCTGCTCTTTCCTGGAGGCAGCTTTGGCTCTTCCATTGGCGCCATATGCAAACACAGAGTGTGTGGCATCCTCGCCCCTGCTTCCTCTACCTTTGGGCACCTGTAGCATGTCTCCAGCCCTGCTGCAATTGAATGTGTCTTACTTACCTTCCTCATGATGGGCCAATTCATTTCTAGACATCCTTGCTCCAAATGAGGAAAGCCATGGCTTCTGGTTTGACTTTGATAGTCCCAAGTTTTTTATGCCCTACCACAAAGATTTAAAATTACTCAAGATGGAATAATTTCAGAGTGGGTTTTTATAACTTCACATGAACCATAAGTTACCCAGAGAGAAATAATGCTATACAACAACAATCTGTGACAATTACATGATTAATACAAATGCTGGAAGTTTCCCATCAGTAAAACCCTTATAGCATTTAGTCAATTTTCAAATCTAACAAACCTAAATCATGCTTGAATTTTCTCAGATGCTTACAGATATCTAAGAGTCACTTAGGATGAATTCTTTTCAGAGCTCATATCATCAGAACTGCCTTCTGCTGGGTTACAGCTCTAGTATTAAGAATTGGGACTCCCAGGAGGTGATTAATACCTAAAGGTGATGCCTTCATAAATGGGATCCAAGACCTTATAAAAGGGATGGGGAACAACTAGACCCCCTTTTGCCCTTTCCTTTTTCCTTCTGCCATGAGAGAGAGCACACAGTGTTCATGCCCCCTGGCAGGACACACCATTCAAGGGTTCACTTCAGAAGAAGAGACTGGGCCCTTACAAGACACCAAATCTGACCCACCATCATCTTGGACTTCCGGTCTTCAGAACAGATTTCTGTTCCTTGCAAATTTGTCTTCAGGTATTTGGTTATAACATCAGGAATAGAATAATACAATTACCCTTCTGGCATTTTCCTCAGGACACTCTCTTCCACTGAGGGGGTGCATGCTTCTGCCTTGGGTGCCATGATATCCAGTAGGCTCAGCTCATTGGCTCCTCCCCAATTTGTCCTTCACTGTGCTGAAAGGCAGCTTCACTGAGCCTCCCCTGCTGGAAAGAACCTGCTGCCTCTTTCACATCTGAGAGCTCACCTACTGGGAGCACTGATGCACCCCATGGGAGGACCGAAAGAACAGCCTGGAGGGGAAGTCAATGAGAGGGGACACAGGAGCCTTCTGGCTTCATTTAAATTTCTCCCAAAAAATCAGGAGCAAGTTTTTTTCTTACTAGAAGCAATGTGATTGAGGTGACACATTTAGATACAATATATTGTCTTTTGAATGATAATACAGCAAAAGGGCATTGTTGAAGGCTTTCTGAAATAGAAAGGTTTGGGTGTGTGTGGGAGGGGGATAATGAAAGAAATTCATATCCGAGTAAGGGATAAAAGACAAATATGAATAGCTGAGTCTTTGTGAAGTTTCTTAACTGTTCTCATCAATATTTCTAGCATTAAGAATCTGAAATTATCAGATTTTTAGCACATCAAGGGAATGAGTTATGCCTCAGGAAATTCAATTAATAAATAAGCCCTCTAGATATATTTAGACTTTATTAGAAATAGACATACATATATTAGATATCAAGGGCAGAATAAAGTCAGCTCTCAGATATAATATGTTATGAAAATGTACACTGCTTTTGAAGAAAGAGATAAAACACACACACATGCACAACACATTTGGGAGCTTGAATCTAGTGTCTTTCATTTGACATTAAATTCTTGATTGATTTTTTTTTTTTATCATTTCTCCACAACCCACTCCTTTTCTCGCATGCATTGCCTATAAGAGCCTTCCTTCCGTCTCCATCTAGCCAGTTACCAAAGCCTGTTCATTTTAGCAACTTAACAGCTCTCAGATCCACCCATACCATCCTTCTTCTCTACCTGCCATCCTCCAGTTCTGGTTCAGTCTTTGTTTCAGATGATCAATGGAACTTTAACTGCTTACTTCCCGAAGCTTGCTCCATCCAAGGGTGATATGATTTACGCATGGCTGTCAGTTACTCTTCTGAAACAAAATGTGGTCAAGGCTTTCCCACTTTCTTTTGGAAAATAATGCTAACGAATTGCCTAGGATGGTGCAACATGGTTTGGCCCCTCCAAGTTTTGTCATCTCAACTCTCATTACCACTTTCTTGTGCTATTTATTCACCTTATCCTTAACTGTTTGAAATTGCCTATATGTATTTTTTTCTCACATAGATCTCACTCCTTTACTTGAGTAAGTCCTACTCCCCCCACTCATGTGAAATGATGTTTCTAGCAAGAGTTTGTCCCAGATTGCCTCCAGACTAGGTAAGAATCCTTTCTTAAGGTCTCTAAGAGCACAATGTGATACTCTCTCTCCTAGTTCCTTTCTTACTACAGCAGAACAATTAATATATTTTCATTGCTAGACTTAAGGGCAGGGTTTCTCTTTAAACCCCTGTATCCACTGCCAAGCCTACCATATGGGAGAAACTCATTAACTTAGAGCTTTGTGCCAGCTGTTCCCTCTGCCTTCAACACTTTTCCCAAATAGCTGCATGGCTAACTCCCTCACTTCCTTCTATTCTTTGTGCAAATATCATTTTCTCAATGATACCTACCTTGACAGAAAGAAAGAGACAAAGTTGTAATTTGACCCTAAAACTTAAAAACAATAAGATAAAACGATAAAGCAAAAAAGAAAAACAGTTTCATTTATGAATCTAAATATAAATCTCATTTATGAATATAAAATAAATATCTTTAAAAGTACTAGTAAATAAAATTTAACAACATAGAAAATGAATACATAATTCATCCTGAACTACAGAAAAATAAAAATATATGTATTACTTTCAAAAATAACACAATGTACAACATCAGTTGGCAAAATAGTCAAAATTCAGTTGTCTCAGTAGATGACAAAAAAGAAATCACTTATATTTAACTCTAATTCTATACATAAGTAATTAATAAACCAGAAAAAGAACAGTACCTGTTAACCTGATAAAGATATTAGCAAATCAATAGGCAATATTACACCAAAAGCAAAAGACTAAAATTCCATTAAAACCACAATATGCCCCCATGTGGTGGGCACTACAGGGTGTGCCACTGCATCCAGCTTCACTAATATTTTTAATGTCTTAACAGTTGTAACCAAAACAATAGTGGATTTAATCAAAATATAAATTATAATAATTAGAAAATGAAGGAAAGGAGGAAAATAGCATTATTACCTAGTATAGCAACAATATTGAATATAGAAAACATGTTGAATCAATTAGAAAGTTGAAACCAATAAATATTCAGAGGGATATAGAAATATCTATCAATATATAAAAATTTTCATAAATACCAGAAATAAAGAGGTAGAAAATGTAATGGGAAATATAACCTTCAAAATATCAACATAGCATGTAAAATGGATAAAAAATAATTATAGCCAATTTTGTGCTAGACATTTATGAATTAGAAATGTTAAAAAGTGGAGAGACATCACCTTACCCACATCACAAAGTGAAGAGAATAACCCACATCACAAGTGAGAATAACCCAAAGTGAAAATAACCCACATCACAAAGTCCAAAAGCTGCAGATGCTGATATAGGTGTGGAGAAAAGGGAATACTTATATAATGTTGGTGGATTGCAAACTAATACAGCCTTTTGGGGAAGAAATATGGAGAATCCTCAATGAGCTCAAATTAGACCTTCTGTTTGATCTCACAATCCCATTACGAAGTATCTACCCAGAAGAAATAAAATCATTCTACCATAAGGACATTTTCACTAGAATGTTTATTGTAGCTCAATTCACAACGACCAAGATGTGGAAACAACCCAAGTACCCATCAACTCATGAATGGATAAACTATGGTATATAGACAATTATTTTAAATTGCACATGAACTATATGGCCACCCTATATATACCGTGGAATACTATTCAGCCATAAGGAAAGATGAAGACTTTGCATCCTTTGTGTTTACCTGGATGGATTTAGAGAACATCTTCCTAAGTTAAGTATCACAAGAACAGAAAAGCAAGCATCCAACATACTCAATACTAATATGAAACTAGTAGATGAACAAGAAAAACAAACAAGTATATTCAAGAAGGAGGAAGGCAGGAGGGGGGAGGAGAGATGAAAGAGAAGAGAGGAGGTTTGGTAAGCTCTCACCTAATGGGTACAACATAGGGGTATATGGCATACCTCCTGGGTGAACAGCTCCACTACAACTTGGACCTTTGCTAACAAATACAAGCAATGTAATCGAATCTTAAGTACCCTTATCTTAATCTGAAAAGAAAAAAAAAGAGAGGGATAAACATTTTGTGAAAGGTCTGTGTCAATATTATTTTTTCAATGGCAATTATTTCTAAATGTACTCTCAATTAGAAACGTTGGGGAACTTGAAATTATAATTCTAAATTTTCTTTGGAAAAGTGGAAATAAATGAAAATAGCTATGTGTTAAATATTCAGTCATACGGATTAATATTTAACAAGATTTGGCTACTAAAGTATACTACAAAGCTTTAATAATGAAATGGCATAAGAGCTGAGAGGCATATTTATGAAACAAAGTAATACCAGTTGATAAGACAGACTCTAACGTACGTAAGAACTTAACATTAAATGATGTATATAAATCAGTGCAGAAGTTTTATTTAAGATATATTATTTAGAATACTGATTTAAAGCTAGTAAATAAAATATGGAAATTAAAATCAAAAAAACAAAAATATATCAAAATAGATTTCAAAGTAATAAAAAACAAAATTTTAAATTCAACCATGAAAAATATACTGTGGTTATGTAATTTATTTCAATAGGAGAAAGATACAATAATGTTAGAAACAGTAGAAACAGTAGAGGAAATAACAAATGAAAATATCTTTATTTTAATATTAAAAAGTGAATTAATTCTCCTTACCATAGAAAGCATAGATGAAGTTAAAAAATGAACAATAAATATTTATAGTAAATAAATTCCTGAAATAGTTTATATGACTAATACAGAAAAAACTCATAACAAACACAAATATATGGTAAATTAAAACAAAAATAATTTTCACATAGCACTGCTTAACAGCTAACACAATACAGAAACAGTTTAATCTCAGTGATGATCAAATAAAGCCAAATTAAAATATAATTTGTGCTCATTAAATTAGTAATGATTAGAACATTCTAAAATGTAGCTTCAGTTCACTATCATTGAAATATGCACCCTCATTTATAATTGAAGAACGTTGTATACCCTTTTTGGAAAGCAATTAAAATATCCCTACCCTACGACTTAGTGATTTCCCTTTTAGAAAAATCAGCCCTAGAGCAAGAATCTGACATATAGATAGTGATTTATGCCTTGTTTACAACCGAGAAAAATTAAACAATAACCTAATTGTTTAACCTTGGGGAAACAACTAAGAACATCCAAATAATGTATATATCCATATAATGTATGGATCTTCTACACAAAGATCACAAATTCAAAATGAGTAGAGGCCAGTCAGTTAACATAATTGAGTAAAACAGAAAGATGAAAGAAAACTCTACTGACAAGCCAATATGGCATTCTGAATTAGATGCTGCCACTTAGCGCTAAGTACCAATAAGTGTTCTTTTAGGGATACGGTCACTTTTCTGCAGAATTTCCTATTTTTTTGGAGCAGGTAGAAATCTGGATTATTTAATGTTAAATCAGTCAACTTTTAAACTCTGGCAGCTAATTTAACCTTTGTGTCTATAAACAAAGGAAGTCTGCCTGCTCCAAGGAATGAATAAAAAGTTGTTTTAAATCTTCCGTATAACAGAAGATTTCTATAAATTTCTAAAAATTTATAATTTTTATAGAAACCTTATTTTTAAAACAAGCGACATTTCCCATAATATAACAAACAGGAGATCAAAAATTGAAGACTAAAAACAGTCTAAGGATAAGAATAAGTAGTGTTTATTTTTGTCATCCTCGCCTCCCCAGGACCTGGCACAGTGTCTGATACAGAATTAGCAGCTGCTCAGCAAACATTCAAATGACCGTTGTCAAATGGAAAATATTTAGTCACCTGTAAATAAAAATGCATAAATCGAGTGACAAAAAATATCAAAATGTCAACACTGGCTTACTTTTACTTTCCTTACCTAATTTCGGAACTAATACTTGAATGGACAATATTAGATTCATTTTACTCATTAACATTTCCTTCACTCATTTTATAAATGTTTATTGAGAGCCCAGTATTTTGTAGGGACTGTATGAATAATGGAGATATGAAATTTAAAAAACACTCACCAAAACAAATGCCTGCTTTATGGAACTTGCCTTCTAAATAGGGAAGATCTGCAATAAATCATATAAATAACTAAACTGTATAGTATGTTATATACTAAGTGATAAGTACATGATTTAAAATTTGAACTAGAGATTTGTTCTAATTGGGTTTGGTGAGACATACCGACACACAATGATTTTCATGAGGAAGAAGTTCAAACTCACACATCCCAGATAGAATAGATATAATTGTCCTTGCAGAGACACATGCAGAACATGAAGGAGAGCAGGAGGCAGCAAGACTGAGGGAAAGGTGTAGGCCACAACCTTTATTGGCACTTCTACGGGGAAGGCAAGGGAGGAGAGGGTAAACAGCCCTGGACTGGACAGTTTGAACAATTCAGGTGGACTTGGGGGCCATAGGGCCTGTCCTAGTAGACTGGCACCTGGCCCTGGGTTGATTGAGGGCGAAACATTGGCTTTGGTATGTGAGCACTTCACAAAGGAGGCGGTTAGGGGTTTGAGCTCTGGTTTAGTTAGTTTTTGCATGAAGATTTGCTCCCTGGAGAACCTTTTGCTATCTCTTAAGTATTTGACTTTCTCTGGGAGGGGAAGCCTCTCCTCAGTCAGTGACAATGAAAATGTCCGAGCATCAAAAATACAGAACAAAAGAAAATATAAAAAAAGAATAAGGGTGGAGGAGTGGGCAGATTGTAATTTTAGATAGGAATGCCAGGGCAGGCCTCACTGAGAACATGGAAAATTATGTAAAGACCTGAACTTGGTGAGGGTGTGAGCCATTTGTATATCTAGAGATAGTTCTTTGTAGGCAGAAAAAAATTACAAGTACAAAGGGATGAACTGGGAGTGTATTTAGGCATTTTGGAGGAAGAACAAGGGAGACAGAGTGCCTGAAACTACATGTGTGCACAGGGAAAGTTGCAGGAAACAGAGTCTGAGCTATACTGAAGGTGCGGCACCCAGGGGCAGGCAAGTGCTAGACAGCCTTGCAAGCCATTGCAAGGAAATTGACTTTCAGCCATGCAAGTCCAAAACATACCCATACATAATATATAATGACCAAGTATGGGTTATGGTAAGAGCATGAAGTGATTAAAGTGAGAAAATACATTAACAATTTGCTACATTAAACGCAAGCAATTTACTACATTAACAATTTGCTACATTAAAAGCAAACATAAATGATGTTATTCTTTCATTTGATTCAGCAAAAGCCCTCGATGGAGTTCAGTATGCATTTAAAACTTCTTTAAAAATCTTAGCGAACTAGGATTAGAAGGAAACCTTCACTTCATAAAGATCATGTGCCAAAGAGGTGCAGCACGCACTACCCTATCAGAAGACCTTAACCAATCCCTTTAAGGTTAGGAATGAAATCAGTACGTTTACTCTGACCATTAGGGCTTAGCATGATCCTGGAAAACGTGACCAACAGTGTAATGAAAGAAAAAGAGAAAGAAGATTGGTAATATTTAAACTGAGGAAATAAAATTGTAATTACTTATAGAATAGTCATCATAATAAAAATCAGAAATTATTAAATATAATAAGAAAGTTCCCTCTAGTTGCTATTTTTTTAAAAAAAACTGAGTTCACAATACTTATATGGAGAACATTTTAAATACCTAACGAAGCACGTATTATATGTTTGAAGTCATTGGGGTGACAGTGATTACCCTTGGGTAAGACAACTTAATAGTGTAAAAATTTCAATAATACTTAATCTAAAAATTCAGTGCAATACCTATCAATACCTTTTTTATGTTTAAAGGTAACTAATAAATCTACCCTAAAGTCTGCATGGCTAAATAAATATCCACCAATCACTAAGTCTATTTTAATCAACAATGAAAGAAAAGAGAAATTTTTTTTCTACTGGATATTAAGATACACCACAAACATGGTTTTTGTTTTTTGTTTTTTTGCAGTTTTTGGCCAGGACTGGGTTTGAACCTGCCATTTCTGGCATATGGGGTCGGTGTCCTACTCCTTTGAACCACAGGCGCCACCCCACAAACATGTTTTTAAGAACAGTGTGGTGTTGGCGAAAAAGATTTTAAAAAGTGACCAATAAAAGAAATGGAAAAGTAAAAGGCAGACCCATGTAGATATAGAAATTTAATATGCAGTGAGAATGGTACCATCAAATCAACAAGGAAAGGACAGACTACTTGGGAAAATTCTCATAGCATCAAAAGAAAATGAAACTTTCCCCTACATATCACTTTATTTAAAAGTAGGTTCCAAGTAGATTTAAGACCTGAATGTAGAAAAGAGATCTATAATTTTCATGAAGGAAAATAAAGAAAAATATCATTGTAAACTACAAGAAAGTAATTCTTAAACATAACTTCACATGTACAACTCATAAGAAACAATATATAAATTAAATAACAAGAATTTCTTCTGTTCAAAAAAGTTACTGAAGTTAATAAGTGACAGAATGGGAGAAATAATTTGTAATTGTTTAAAATCACCACAAGATTAATATATGAGTTATAAAAAGAACTCTTACAAATTTATAAGATGACAGAATAAACAAGAGAAAAATCCACAATGGATATTATATGCAGTTTAACAAAAGTAATCCACAATTAAGCATGTGAAATCTCATTTAAAATAATTGCTAACAAGGTAAACCAAAGTTCAGCCACATGAGATATTGTTTTGTATCCATAAGCCTGACAGATTAGAAGGCTAAGTAATGCTGAGCATTGGAGAAAATATGGACTTGCACACTGCCAGTGGGAAAGTTGAGTGGTACAGCCATTAGGGAGTATAGTCTGCTTTTTTTTTTTTTTTTTTTTGAAGAGATAGAGTCTCACTTTACGCCCTCAGTAGAGTGCCATGACGTCACAGGACTCACAGCAACTCACTATTAAGTCCAACTCTTGGACTTACTGTGATTCTCCTCCCTCAGCCTCCCAAGCAGCTGGGACTACAGGCGCCCGCCACAATGCCCGGGTATTTTTTTGTTGCAGTTTGGCGGGGGCTGGGTTTGAACCCGCCACCCTCGGCATATGGGGCCGGCACCCTACTCACTGAGCCACAGTTGCCTGGCAATCAGTGAGGCAAATTAAGAAAATGCATATTCACTCTATCATCTAGAAATTCCCCTCTGGGACATATAGTATGGAAGTCAATGCTAGCCATGAAATATTTCTGCCTCTCAACCTTCCAGGCACACGGTAAGATGGAACAGTTTTTCTCTTGCACCTTTGAAAATCGGTAAGGTCATGTGATTTGATTTGGCCAAAATGTGAGTAGATGATTGCTCCCTTGCTACTGCTGCAGTGGTAATGAAGCAAAATGTCCAAATGAAGTCTTTATCAATCCAGATCCTTGGGTGGCTACAATGACCATGTCACCTGTGTTAAGACCTGTCTTGGATCTCCAACATGACTAAAAAATAAACTTTGTTATATTAAGCCACTGAAATCATGAGGTTGTTTATTCCTTCAGCACAATCTGGTCTATTGGAATGGATATGGTAATCCTAAAAACGTTTTCATATAGGTACATCTTACAGACCGTCTGTGTTCCTTCAAAATTCATATCTTGAAGCCTGACTCTCAGTGTGGCTGTATTTGGAGATAGAACTTTTAGGAGGAAAGGGAGGTAAGATCTCCCTCTCTCTCTTTCCATGTACGCACAGAGGAAAGGACATGTGAAGACACTGTGAGAAGGTGGCGTCTACAAGTCAGGAAGAGGTCCCTCACCAGGAGCTGAATTGGCCCTCATCTAATCAGGAACTTCCAGTCTCCAGAACTGTAAGAAAATAAATTTCTGTTGTTTAAGCTGCACAGTCTGCAATATTTTGTTATGGCAGCCTGAGCAGTCAAATTCAGCCTACATTGTTGGGAGAATGAAGGGATAAAATGTGTTGGATATAAATTCTCAAATAGTAAATAGTAATGAGAAGCAATGGACATAGGTATGCATAGTGGCATGAATGGATATTATCAGAGAAGTGCTACGTTCAAAAGAAAAAAAAAGGTAAGATTCATAACACTACACCATTTATTTAATTTTAAAATACAGTAGCATAAAGCTATCAATATAAAATTTGGAAGATTACATATAAACTGAAAGATACACATTGAAAGATTCAGAATCATTGTCAAAGACAAAGAAAGGAAATGGAATAAGATTAAATTATGAGGAATAAAAATAAACCCTAAATATTCTAAAGAAGAAAATGACCTTGGATAGACTAATAACAATGCAGTCTAAAAACGATAATTACTAATTCAACTCTGAGCCTGAAATTTGAAAAGAGAAAATAGTGCCAAATTACATTCCTACTATCTTGCCCATAAAAATATAAGGAAGGCACTGATGATCCTTAGCTAACATAAAATTGACAAAAGTAGATGGAGTAGAAGTTCAATATATAGGAAAATAATTTTTTTTAAAAAAGAAAACCATTATTTCTCTGTGTGGCAAAAATGCATATCTGCCACTTTAGAATGTCAGCACCTTCATTATAATTTTTGCTTCTCCTCTAGAATCACCTGGAAATATACTTTTATTAATACGCATTTTTTAAATACACTTTTATTGTTGTCTCTGTGGTAGATAAGATTGCTGATCAGTACTACTCACTCTGCCCAGCTCCCACTGTCCCCAGCATCTCCGTGATAGGAATGTCTTTCTCTCCCCTTTGTCTTTGAACTTGGCCATGTAATTGCCTCAGTCAACTATGTGCCAGCAAACATTACACAACCAAGACTTTAAATGTGTTTATGTAATTTGGCTTGCTCTGTCACACTTCCACCTTAGTCATGAGAGGGTCCCTTCAGGGGCTGCTTGGGACTCAAGATAAATTCATGTGAACAGACTGAGCCAACTAGCAGTAAGGAGCCAAGCCCAACTGCATCCTTGGCTCAAAATAGATGAGTGCAGTCAAGTAAACCTAGTGTAAATTAGAAAAATCTACACTAACTGGTAAATGCATGAGTAATTGGTATTTTTTAAATTTTTAATTATTATGGGCACACAATAAATTAGTATTGATTTAGGCCTTTAAATTTGTGGTTGATTCATTACACAGCAACAACGAACTGATACAGACACTGACATTAATTGCTCCTTAATAATGTAAATGTATTTCCTGTAAAATGAATTCAAGTTTCTTGTACACCCATTAAGTGTAAGTTTCAGAACTAGATGACCCCTGGAAAGAGAACTAGAGCATTTACACACATTTAAGGATCAACTCTTAGAATCAGTTCTGACATAGTTAAATAACCTCAGGGATTTCCACATGGAAAACTTTCATAACCACATGACCCCAATAAATTAAATACATAAACACACACATCCATATATGCCCATGTATTGTATTATTCTGTATACTCTCATAGCATCAGGTAGTTTCCTTTGTTCACACTTACATTTTATTAGTTAATTAGTTAAATTTTATCTTTCTTCCCCCTCCTTTCTGCAACTCAAAAGTTAACACAGTACACAGCTTATAGAAGACCCTCAATGAATAGATGTGGATCAGTCAACTTACTTTGAGGAAGGACTCATATTGCTCATGGGCTCTTTGAAGCCAGCCCCAAACTTGGAACAATATATTACAAACTCCACGGGTCCTTCCAAGAAATCTTTCAATATCACAATATCATCATACCAACTACAGATTAAACTACATAGTGATATCTGATATCTATCTCTGAGAGATAGAAAGCCCAGGTTCAAGTCACAGTCCTCTCACTTAGGAGCTGCAAAAGCATGAGCAAACAACTACCTCACTCTAGAGCTATTTTTTCATCTACACATTGCAACTTGTAAAGGATTAAATGAGACTGTCACCAGGGACACATCCTGTTTTGCCTGCCCCTAAACACCATTTCTTCTAAGAATGATATCCATCTTATGTGGGAGTTTCTCTTTTCAGTGCTATAATCATTTGATTCTCCTAGGAGTGTAAGGTTGTCATATTATCCTCACCACTCTCCTCCCCTCTTCAACCATAAATCAGTATGCTATGGCAGTAGTCTAAAAGGAGAGCAAGTGAAACTGGAACTCAAAGAAATGCAAAACTAAGAGGAGAAAGAAGGTTTTGTTGGCATTTAAGTACCTAGTTCCAGATGTTTCTGAGATCATTTACATCCTTCTTCACCCGCAGCTTGACTTTTAAGCCAATGCATCTCCTCATTGAGTGTAAGCCATATAAAATTTACTAGATTAAAGCCAGGCACAGTGGCTCACACCTGTAATCCTAGGACTCTTGGAGGCTGAGGTGGGTGGATTGCCTGAGCTCCCAGGTTTGAGACCAGCCTGAGCAAGAGCAGGATCCCATCTCTAAAAATAGCCAGGCATGTGGCAGGTTCTTGTAGTCCCAGCTACTCAGGAGGCTGAGGCAAGAGAATCGCTACAGCCCAAAAGTTTGAGGTTGCTATGAGCTATGAGGCCTTGATACTTTTCCCAGGGCAACAAAGTGAGACTCTGTCTCAAAAAAAAAAAAATCTTCTACATTTGGAGGGCCCCAGATGGTTCTCAGCATAAGAAAATGCTTTGAAAGGAACAAATATTATCAATACTTGGAAAATCACAATTGAAAAAGAGGTCTTTTGTCTCTGACTTTGGAATCAGCAAACTCTAAAGCCTTTTGTAGCTACGTCATAAAAGGATAATTACTCTTTGGTTTACCTAATAACTGTAGTGAATCACTGAAATGCAAGTTTATTTTAATGCTATTAAGTTGTTTCCTATAATTCATGAGGTAGGCTATGCTATAACCTAGCTGGATATAAGAAAGGAAAAGAAATCTCTCTGACAGTTAACAGTTTCTGTGAGACAGGGTGGGTGCTCCCAGGGTCAGGCTGAGGGTTGAGACTTAATCCACTGAGGTCTCCTGCAGAACTGCAGTGCTCTGGCCCTGTCTTCAGACTCTAGATGGTGGTTCAGAAACCTTAGGGACTAACACACTGAAATTATCGCCATAGTATTTCATTCTCTTCCAGGTTCTTATTCATTCTTTTCTTTACCAAAGGGCAGCCCTTTGAATATTTCCCAGGCACACTGTGGTTCTGGAAATTGGCTTTGCTAGATACAAATTAGATGATAAAGAAACTCACTCTCCTTAATCTTAATTCATATGATATCCTGAAGGTCCATCCTGAGCCCTATTGAAGGTTCAGTTTTATCAATGTGTCGCATCTTTCAGCTTAGACAGTATCTTTTCCCCTTCCTACAGTGAAATAGCTAAAACCTGCTACAGTAATGAAATAATTTTTTTCATGCTATTTATCATATATACTATTCACTGCCAACAATAATTATGCTGCACAATTTCTTCCCCAGAATCTCAAAACTCAGTAAAACATTCATCTTCCAGAACTTAATAAGTAGATAGCACCTAATTAGTTTTAGTATCTCAGATGCTTTGGAAGAAAAGCAGCTTATTAGTAGGAATTTCTAAACATCCATTAAGCCTAGTTACACTCCCTGTCAATGCTAAAAAACTTTTCAAATTTTTTAGTACATAAATGTGGAGAGATTGAGAATTACTTGTCACACTACCAGACAATAGGTTAGTAAAGCAGGGAGTGAATTCTAATTTTGACCCATTGCTTTCACTGTAGAACTCCACAGAATACCTTTTAACGGTGGACAAAGTAGCACAAGGCAGACCTTTGCATCATTATGTGATTTGGTGCTTGATGTCTTTGATCTTGCGTGTCTGCTACAGTTCTTTTATCATTACAATGGAAAATATTGACAGCCCAATGCAGAAATGTGTTCAATCTAAAATCAAACACATGCAGGAGCATTAGGACTGAATTCAAAATCCTGTTAATAAACATTACTGGCAGAGTACCTTAGCTTAATTAGCAAGTCAAACTTCTGCAACCTTAAGATGTGTGAAAATCTGAAAAAAGCCTTCAACATTTCCACACAAGCCTGCATGGTTTAGGATTACAGAAGGGCAAATTTTTCTGAAGGTATTTCCCATTTATAATGACAGACTGACACATTCAAAGCTCATTTTTCTGGGCAGGTATTTGCTGAATCGCTGCTTCATGCACTTTGAGACGTAAAGTTTCCTTGAATCAAAATGAAATTGTTTAGTAGCCACAGACCACTCCAGGAGACTTAGTCCCAGAGAACCATCCAAACACAGCACCTCTCATTGCTCAGAGACGTTTAAAGAGAAAGGGAAAAAATCAAGTGGTTAGCTCTTCCCTTTTTTTCTGTCAAATTCCATTATTTTTATGATCCTCTTTCTGGAGAATCATCCAAGGATGACCTTACACCCAAAGCTGTCAGCCAATTTCTGCATAGCCAAAAACACACCAAGTATACTCCCCGACAATACTTTAACTTCAGCTGGGCTTTTTTAATGTATTATGAAACATTTAAGACAAAGAGGTATGAGGAATAATATAATGTAGTCACCAGGCTGCCTCACAAAGGTAATATTAATACAGTTAAAGCCCTCTGCGTATTTCTACCCTATTACTTTGCCAGCACTTTTCTCCCAGGAATAATCACTATGTTGAAATTGACACTTTATCATTTCTCTGCATTTGTTATTTGAAATTCATCCATATAGATGTGTACTTTATTGCTTCAGTGCAATACTGTATTCTACTACACGAATATACCATAGTTTATTTATTCACTATCCTATTAATGGACATTACAATTATTCCCATTAGGAGTTATTAAGACCAAAGATCTAAAATGCAGGCATCCACACCACACATCCACTCATATGTGTAAGAATTACTTTAAGGCATCTACTTCTAAGTTATGAACATCTACAACTTCCTTAGATTATGATGTAGTCCCCCCCAAAATTATACCACTTCAACTTTTTAATAAACTTAGTACCATCAAGCTTTATCATTTTTCCAATTCTTGGGAAAGGGACAACTTTTCACATGTTTATTGGTCATTGTCTTCCTCTTTTGTAAATAGCCTTTTGCATTTTATAGTTTTCTTATTCTTATTGATTTATAAACATTATTTGTATGTTTTGGACACTAAAAATATGTAGTCCTGATTAGAATATAAATATGAAAAGATTTAACAGAGAACTGGCTCCAAAATTATTTAATTAAATATCCAACATGTTTTTATGCAGTTAAAAGAATGTTTGGTTCTTTTTGAAGATATGTGGTAAATATATAATAGATAATAAAATTAAGGCAGTAAGTAGTGCCAATTTTGCTTGGTTCTTCTTGAAAACAGAGATACATGTGTGATAGATTATAAAACTAAAATAATTATTAAACACCAGAAAAAAGAAAAACTTGAACAAGAATATAATCTGCATACTTAGGGGGCTTAGTTTTGAATTATACTTACAGAGGAATACAAATGTAAATACCATTATTGATTTAACTAAAAAGAGTAGCAGAATTTTACTGTTTGGGGATGTGGGATAAAACAGAACTAAATCCTCATTTTCCATAGAAAGTCAGTAGATTACATATAAAAGTTTTTTAAAAATCAATGAATTGAATTTCACTTAGAAATATGGAGAAAAACATCTGAATATTAGATATAAATCACTATACTAGTTGAAAGCATTTGCCTCTGAGGATAAGAATTGTACAGAGGGTGGGATGAGACAGAGAACTATTGTAGTTCACTATAAATATAATATTAATAATCAACTTTTAAAAATTCTATATATTGCCTTGATAAAAATTAAATTTAAAATTTTGAATAGTTAGATTATAAACATAAACATACAATTTACATAGGCCAGTTGTGGTAGCTCATGCTAGCAATCCTAACATTTTGGGAGTCCAAAGTAGGATTGCTTGAGGCCAGGAGTTTGAAACAATCCTGAGCAAGAGTGAGACCCTGTATCTACAAAAATAAAAAAAAAAATTAGCCTGACATTATGTCAAGGGCCTACAGTCCCAGCTACTTGGGAGGCTGAGGCAGGAGGATTGCTTGAGCCCAGGAGTTAGAGGTTGCAGTGAGCTATGGTGATGCATCCAGCCTGGGCAACATAGCAAGACACTATCAGAAAAAAAAACAAAAATTAACATGGGAAGCCCATAACCAAATGTTTAATAGTGTTTGTGTGGAATACTGAGATTATAATTGATTTTTGTTTTCTATTTAATACTTTTGAGTTTTCCAAAATTTCTAAAATATGCATATATTTATTTCTTAGAAGAATATTAGTTTTATTAATAAGATTAATAAAACAAAGAATGAGATTATCCTTCAAAGAGTATAGGAAATGGATGTGAGGGGCATAGGAAATTGACTCCAAAGGTCAGAAGAGGAGACCAAAAGCAGAGAAGAAGGAGGAAGCCAGCAGGACCTGAAAAGTGTCCATGGGAATATTAAAGAGTTAACATTAACATGTTTTGGTGAAAAGTTGGATGTGAATGAAGTTAGTGCATACAATTTGAGAGTCTTTAAATTTTTGCTTTGGACAAGTTGGGGTCTCATTCACTAAAGCATAGAAGTTGTTTTGTAGAGCAAATAAGTTCTATTTCGGAGATGTTGAGTCCTTTATTACATATAGGCAATAATCAGAGAGTCTAACTGCTGTAGCAAATGACCCCACTGCTCAGACCTGACACACTTTACTCTTCCTTCCATCAAAATCTGGTGTGAATGTTCCCGCTGGTGAATCTTGTGACACCACCACCCACTACTGCTGTCAGAGAAGAGAAGGAGCTTAGTGGATCTTTCGGGGCATTCTAGGGACGAGAAGCAGAAGTGATGTGTTGATCCTGCCTGCATTCCAATAGTTGTATGTCCAGCACATAGTCGACGAAACTACAGCAGAAGCCGGCATGTGTGTGGCCAGTAAAGACACACAAAGGAAAGCCAGTATTTGGGAGGACACAGCATTTGGTCCTCTCCAGACATCTAAGTAGGGCAATTCATGAGACAGACATGGGAGGCTGAATGGCAGAATTATGAACCCGAGAGAAGGCTCAAAAATTATCATTCCATAGATGTAGCTAAAGTCAGGATCAGAAGGCTTGGGGGTGGGGGGCTGTGGTATAGTCTGAGAAAGAAGGAGTAAGAATGGAAACTGAAGGGGAGACAGCATAATTTAGTTTCTTTGTCTTCTTACGTTTTGACCTAATCGAGAACCCGAAAACACTTTCCTAAAAAAGGAAAATCGGATTAGCAAATGAAAAACAAGCTGAAGTTTATTAACATGTATTGTATCATGCGGGAGAGGCCTCAATTCACAAGTACTTGTCTTTGAAGGCGGTGGCTTGAGATCTTTGCTGAAATAGTATTTTAACTAAGAATTGTAAATACTATATAGTGACAAGAAAAAGGAGAGAGTAGTTCTAGTTTTTTTACAAGGTGGGGAAATGTAGAAAGATAAATTCTGTTCCCAGATTCCTCTGGCACTTGCTGATGCCTTTTCTGGGCCATGAGTAAGTGCTGTCTCCAGTGAGGAAGGATGTATGTCCTGCTATACATACTTACTTTGGTTTCCTTCAAACCCAGGAGAATGTACATATGCAGGGACAGGAAGAGGAAAGATGCAGAGTGGAAAGGGCCCGAGAGGGGACGTTAATCCAGATGAGAGAATTGGAGAAGGAAGGAAGTCTGTGATGCCACAGAGTACAGAAAGGCAAGTCAAATTTGGCTTTTATTGACCTTGGCAACCAGAAGGGCATCAGTAGCTTTAATATAGGCAGTTTCAGTAAGGTTGAGAAGCAGAAAACAGTATTCAGGGGTTGTAGAAGAAATGGGAGATGAGAAGTATGAATAATAAACATCTCTTTGAATTCCTTAAATGCCATGAAGGAAAGGAGAGAGAGATGGCATTTAGAAGGAGGGATCCATATATTTATTCAGCAACCCTTTTATCTCCTATTTTTAATAGTTTGAAATACTTATTTGGTGAATAGATTCTGATTAATGCAAACACAGTGGTTTGCTATAATTCCAGTAGAAAAGAATACCTACACTGCTTTACTTGGACTGAATGTTCATATCAAGAGGTCTTAACTATCGATTACAACTGGTCAATTCTTTACTATCGAGGTTGATCTGGAGCCCCCAGGTTGAGAGCCCATGTGTCCCATTAAATTGCTCAAACATGTGGCAGTCACGAAATTTTGCAAGGGGAGGATTTAAACTTTGTAGAAAATGTAAAATAGTCTAGTATTTATGTTTACTAACAAAATAAGTAATACTATGTGGAAGATTAATTTAGTTATATATTTAAATGGCTTAGTAATTCCTTTTTGAAATTGTGAAGTATTTATTTATTTTCCTTATATCCTTTGATTTTGGTTTTTTGGTAAGAAGGTTTAACATGAGATACACCCTCTTAGCTAGTTTTAATAATTTCTTAATTGCTGGATGAAAACACAAAAATTGCAATCACTATCCAGAGTCTCTGGGAAGGCTCAGGAGGGTCAGTTTTAGCCTTAGATGCTTCTTCAGCCTCAGAGCTATGTTATCTCTATGAGATACTTGTTAGATAGAAGCTCATGTTGTTATTTAAAGTGATTGTGGAAGCTGTATTAAACTGGAGGAGTGGATTAAACTGTTAGGAAACATTTGCTTCCCTCTCCTCACAGCCTCTTCATATAGAATTCCTCAATTCATAAGCCTGAAAGCCATCACTTGGTGAGCCTAGAAAGTGAGAGCCTGGAAAGCGGATGCCTTTGTTACTCCTAATTGTGTCTTCCCAGCAGTACCTTTGCAGCAGTCCCTGGCCATAGGCTGGAAAACTCACTTAATACTCCTCAGCAGTGTAACAAGAGGAAACAGGGGGAGGGAAATCGCATTTTCACATGAGAAATTATGATCAGCTGTGATCCTCTGCCAGCCCATGAATTTCAAATGGCACTCCATTTTCCAACACACTATTTCAGTCCTAATCAGCCAGTGGAGAGCAGCCATGGGAGTTATACTTCACAAGCACTTTGGCTTACTGAACACTCACAGGAGACTGAAAGTGAGCTTTCAGCTGATAAAATTTGCCCCTCAGAGTACAAAGGGAGCAGAAGTAAATCTGTCTGCACAGGCCTAGCATTTGAAGCAAACTAAAGCGTGGCTTGCAAGCATTTGATTGTCAGAAGCTCAGGGCAAAGCTTGAATTTTCAATAGGTGTTGACTTGGGGTATTCTCTGTCTCTGAAGGGGACAGAATTTCTCATTGCATTACCGGATTAGAAATGGATAGACACACTTATTTAGCTGCTTGTGCTAGAGAAACAGCAGGAGAGACAAGTCTTGCTTCCTATAGCCACCTTGGAAATTAGTTCTATTCCACAGAACCCACATACTTGTTCTACATGAATCCCAACAGGCAAAAATGTAGGTAGATTTCATCATGAGGTTAATTTAGCTAAAACAGTTTTCCAAAATCCAGCTTCTAAGTAAATAATCTTGTGGAAGTAACACATATAAATATGATTAACCACTGTTTCCATTTTGGTTTTATTTTCCATCGAGGGGGTAAAAATGTCTGAAGGGTATAGTTAAATTAATGCCTTTAAGATATGTCCTGCCTTATTGAAAAATCAATAATGTCCACTGTTGGTCTTAAAAATCTCTTCTTGTTACAAAATTATAAAGCCTAAAACTAGCTGCTTTAGGTTATTGTGTTTACGTACCCAGACAGGCACGCACACTTGCTGGAGTGTAGTCTATGGCGCCCTCTGGTGGAAAGGAATCACTATCTGGTCTCTTTAACCCTGAAAAATTGTCAATTTTTAAAGAAATCTAGAATTTTGTTTTTTCTCTGACGAGAATACTTTTGAATACTGTTCTTTTTCTGTTGATATGTATAGAATTTGAGACTTAAATAAATATATTTTTATATATCCTTTTTATAAAAATAAATCCATTAAAAAGATTTCTTATAACCCTAAATTCCATAGTTTTAGAAGTAGTAAAACTTCTAAACTTTTTGATAGCTTGGTTTTATGGCTTGTTTGATGTTTTAACAAAATAATCTCAAATTTTCTACCAATAAAAAATACCTAAATGAAACCTCTGGAAATAAAGATGTCAAACAGGTAAAATAACAGTAACAAATAAAACCTATTGCGAAAGTTTGCAAGCTTGATTTACAGCATATTTGTCCATTTCACAAAGTCTGTAGGTTTGGGCTGTATTAATAAATAAAACAGTGCTGTTTCTCCTTCCTTCCTTTTATTATTTCTTTCTTTCTTGGAGCCAAAATTTGCTTTTAGAAAAATATAATATTGGTTTCTATAGAAAAAGTCAGTCATCTTCCTCTACAAAATGTACAAAATGACACCTCTGAAAACAAAGTTGAAGGAAAAATACCACTTCATGCTTCTCAAATTTGGAGAACATTGTCTACTTACTAAAATCTTTGAACCTGATCAGAGGAGACTGAACAGAATATAACATTCTGAATTACCTCAGAAATGCGAACCATGTCTTTGAGAGAAGGATGATCAATACAACAGTGTAGCCAGGTACAATTGGAAATATTTGAAGACAATTGTACACAAAACTGTTTCCTCTGAAAAAGTTGTAGTAAGAGGATGCACTGGCTGAGAGAAAAATTGAAAGCTGTCTTAAGGATCTGGACAAAGAACTTGAGGCTCAGAAAGATATATTATCCCAGCCAAGTTCTCTCAGTGGAAAGCCCGCTGTTGGCTACAGCTCCCAGGTCTAAAGTTTGAACATTTCCCCCTTGTCAGGGTTTCTCTTCATGAGAACAAGGTCTAGGTTATACTATGTATCCAACTAGGCAGATGTGCACACATTCCTGTCTACAAGTGTGCCCTTGCTGTGTCCTCACCCTTCTCAGCACCATGTCATACTGTCTTGAATCACACTCAGATTAGCTGAAAATTCTCATGCACGTACATGATGAAATGAACTCTGTGAAGGCTTACTTACTACTAAATAAGTTACTGGTTTTATCCTCCTTATAAGACCCGGGCCAGGCAACCATCATGCCAATGACATAGTCTGGTCACATAAAGAGGTCTTATGCCACTAAACTTTCAGGTTTAATAATTGATTCTACTTTTACACATTTTATTCTCACCGAGAAACATTTTGGTTATAATACAGGCTGCCATTTTCTCCAGAAGCAAAAGAGTCTGATTATATGGTCACAAGAATCAAGTCTCCATAATGATCAGTGAGTAATTTCATTCAATAAATTGGCCTTTTCATTTTGTGTCAATTTGTTCATTCTTTCAAATATGCAAAGATTGTCTATTGGGAGACTTTCAGTTTCCCTCAGGATAATTCTGCTTGAATACAAATTTTTCTACTTCACTTTCGAAGTCCATACATATCATTTGAGAGAGAGAGAGACAAAAATATTAAAACCCACCCTTATAGCTTCACAAGGAAAGAAAACATATTACAACCTTCAATTTATATATAAGTACCTCAGGAGCCCATGCCTGGGTGAGGAGTCAAACAAATATTACTCAGCTAAGAGGAAGATGTAATGGAAACTAACTCTCTCTCTCATGACTCCTGAGAAGCCAGCTGCCATGCTCTAAGGATGCTCATAAAAGCCCTATGAAGAGGAACTGAGGCCTCCAGCTAACATCAGAGAGCAACAGAAGCCTCCTTTGAACAGCCACATGAGGGAGCTTGGAAGACAATTCTCTAGCCACCGTCAACTGTTCAGGTGACCCCAGACCTGGTTGACATTTGATTGCTACCTCATGAGAGGCCCTGAGTCAGCACCACCCAGGTAACTGCTTTCAAGTTCCTGATCCACAGGAACAATCATCCAAAAAATACTTGTTGAATTAAGCCCCTAAATTTTGGGTCATTTGTTATACAGCAATCAGTAACTAATGTATCATATAATAGATCAAATGGAAAGGATTTGCAAGTGCCTAATATCCAAAGAGTTCATCTTGGGAAAGTACTGCTTCTGGAAGAGATGGAGGCATCAGGGTAGGAAAAGTCCTCCCTTAGAGGCTTGCTAGTGAAGAGAAAGAAATTAACAAGTTTGTAAGTTAAGAATCTTTCAGAAACAAAACAAACTTAGAGAATCAGAACACACTGGCCTCCCCATCTCACAAACACTCCATTAAATAACCTGCTTTTCACTGTGCCAACCAAAGAGTGCATTCTTGAACTTGGAAACATCATAAACCACCTAAATCCCAGGCTCTTCATCTCAGAAACACATGGTATTACTCACCCAGGAAATAAACAGAAAATGGACAGCAATAGCCATATAAAGCTATATGAGAAGAAAGCAGACCATGAAAATCAAATCTCATCAACTAATGAAAATGTTCCCACCAGGGAAACAGACAAAACCTATGAAATAGCCCTCTGATGTGAATTAAGTATCTTTCAGTAACCATTTGTAAATATGAAAATACATCTTGGATTAGAAAATAATTCAGACTGGACAGCATCTGTGGCTCAGTGAGTAGGGTACCAGCCCCATATACCGAGGGTGGCGGGTTCAAACCCAGCCCCAGGCCAACTGCAACAAAAAATAGCCGGTGTTGTGGTGGGCGCCTATGGTCCCAGCTACTTGGGAGGCTGAGGCATGAGAATTGCCTAAGCCCAAAAGCTGGAGGTTGCTTTAATGTACATAGCTATGATTTAATAAAAAAAAAAAAAAAGCTGGAGGTTGCTGTGAGCTGTGACACCACATCACTCTACTGAGGGCAACAAAGTGAGACTCTGTCTCTAAAAAAAAGAAAGAAAAAGAAAATAATTCAGACTACAAACGGGCCAAAATAGGAAGATATTATATGAGACCTGATCAATTCCAAGAAATAAATTTTAGAAAAGGAAAAAACTATCTTATACATTAAGGGTACAATATAAGTAAACTAGGTACTATAGCATTAACTAAAAATAGAAAAGACTTTAGGAGAGGAATAAACAGGGAAGAGAAAGAACAGGCAAGTCATAAGGGAAGTGATACAGAGGAAAGGAAGGAGAGCCAAGAAAAACAAAACAGTGAAACAAACTAAGATAGTAAACTATTATCAAAGAGAACTTTCCAGAAATAAAAAAGTTTAATCTACATATCGAAAGGAGTCACCATTAACAAAAGGATCAACTTTGGGACATATCCTACGAAACACAGTAGATGTAAATTCCATACAAATTTTAAAAATATGTTACTATAGGAAAAAAGATAACAATATATGAAACATAAAATCAGTAGTGTGTAGACAGTAGTGTGCAAAATAAAATCATAGTGGTGCAACAATTTCAAGACATTCAAGGGAAGGATGTATGACTCACAATTTTATACCCAGCCACTGTCTTTTAAGTATTAAGGCTGGAGAAAAACAAATTTAACCACTCAAAAGCTTGAGGAATATTGTCCTCAGGAGCCTTTTCTGAAAAATGCAATAGAGTAAGAGCTTCAGCCAACTGAGGAATGACTAGGGAAGCCTGGAGAGAAGGATAAGGGTGAAACTTGGAAGAAAGGGGAAAATTGAAGAAATGTGTTTACTGTTTATCAGTGAAGGCATGCTATGTGGAAACCAAAGGATATTATTTAAATTTCATAAACTAAATGGTAGAGTCCATAAAATTAAAATATAATGGTGATGATAATAGTAATGATGTGTTTATTTCTATCAACTATTAGATGTCATCAATAAACAGCATATTGTTTTTGTTGTTATTGTTATTTATTTGTTATTGTTTTATTTGTTGTTATTGTTATTTATTTGGTCTGTATCTTATAATCTCACTCACTCAATGTTACCTCCCTGATCCCTGAAGGCATTTTAGTTAAGGCTGGGGATCCTCCATATAATGTTGAACAAAACGCATAGATTCTGTTGTCAAGAAGCTCACACATCTATAGAAGAAGGATTTTGAAGAATGTACTCAAGCAAATTCTACTTTAGTGAACCTTCCTTAGCAACACCATATATTATCATGTGGATTTCCATATTTCCATTAGTACTTCCAAGCTTGTTTGATCATGGTGGTCTGAAGATTTAATGTCACCTTCATTTATAAAAATTAAATAGTTATCATTTATCATGAGACCTAGAAGAAACAGCTTTGATGCCAAAAGAAAGTAACAAAATCTTCATAAACAATTTTTTTTTAAACAAGCAATTATAGAGGACCTACCTACTATGTAAAAGTAGGAAATTGTGCTGAATTCTGCACATTCAGATGAGGACAAAGCAAGCGATTATGGTAGACTCTAAAATAGTAAGTAAAATGGAACATACACCAACTAGGAATAGTGATATGCTGTGCTAGGAGGATAATTCTTAATGCGTGCTTCAAAGAAATACAATGAGTTTACATAGTTTATTAAAAGAAATCTTCAAGGTCAATATATCAGACTCCCCTGGATCTCTCCTACCTTCGTCCTCTCAGCTTCATCTTTGATTCCCGTACGGCTTTAGCATAGTTGCATGTGAAATTTAATTTGCTTTGCTCTGCCAGCAGCTCACTTCAAAACGTGTTCAGCACATCTTCTGCTTTCTGTCCCAGAGTTTCTTTGGCATGCAAAGAAGTTAACGCGCACCCTGGGGAAACCTGTGGGTACTGCTTGTTCTTTCTTGCTGGAGACTCTTTTGTAGAAAATTCTTTAAGTTATTTTACATGTTCCTCACAAGATCTGGTTAGAAAGAGTTGCTGATGGTGGTTACCAACTCAGTAGCAAACTTGTTTTTCCTCTTTGTTTTCAGACTTCCTCTAGTCCTTCGCTCCTGCTTCTAGGAATCAACTCCAAATAACCCCCCTGCACATTAGACTTTGTTACTGGGTTTTAGGGGACCTGGACTAGGCCAGTCAACAAGAAAAAGTTCCGCCCCAAAAGTAAAGTGCTAAAGCAATTATGAAAAATAGCATGGAAGCTCCAAAGCTATAAATAGAGCTCCCATATGATCCAACAATCTCACTGCTGGGCTCATATTCTAAAGAAAGGGAGTGAGTATGCAGGAGAGATAGCTGCAACCCCCTGTTTGCTGCAGCACTATTCACTATTGACAGGATAAAATCAACCTGTCTATCAGCAGATGAATGGATAAAGAAAATGTGTCATAAATACACAGTAGGATATTATTCAGACATAAGTTGAATAAAATTCTGTCAGTTGCAGCAACACGGATTGAATTAGAGATTAGTTTAAGCAAAATAAGCCAGAAAAGTCAAATATCACATGTTCTCACTCATAGGTGGGAGCTGAAGAGAGTAGGATGGTGGGTGCCAGAGCCTGGGAAGGGAAGGGGAGAGAAGGGATGAGGAGAAGTTGCTCAATGGGTATAAAAAATATAGTTAGACAGAAGGAATAAGTTCTAGTATTTGACAGTACAGCAGGAAAATGATAATTAACAATAATTTGTTGTATATTTCAAAATAGCTAGAAGAATTGTAATGTTCCCAGCACAAAGAAAATACAGATGTTTGAGGAGATGGACATCTCAGTTACCCTGATTAGGTCATTATACATGGTATACATGTATAAAAATATTACATACAGCCGCCAAATAGTCACAAATATGATATATCAGTTAAAAAATGTTTTGAACTCCTTATAAGTGGGAGAGAAGAACTTCCCTTTGCTTTGCTGTGATGGTAGCTCTGTCGCAAAGCCTGTGGGCTACTTTTTGCTGCATTCTTAATTATGTGCCTGTAACAAGCAACCTTGCATCTCTGAGGCTTAACACATGCAGGTCCCTATTCTGGGTGTAGTGATTCTTACACAAGCATGCATAACAAAATTGTTTGTGGCACTTTATCAAAATTTACCTTCTTGAATCTCATCCTGAAAGTGTGGTGTTAGAATCGCCTAAGGTTTTTCTGATGTTCATCCATGGTTGATAACCATTGGTCTAGAAAGCCCAATCTACTGCCCTGTTCTTATCCAGCACCATCATTTATCTATTCATTCATAATTTGTTAATGTCCACCTCTATGTCAAGCACGGTGCTAGAAACTAGGGCTAAGATAAGAAATAGAAGTAGGCCCATTGGGGTGCTCTAAACTTTGGTTGAATTTTACTGCCTCTGTAAAAACCCTCCCAACCCCTCAACCTTCCATTAACTTCCACTTTTCATCCCTCTCCCTATGACCAGGAGAGTCATTTCTGATTATCCCTCAGTAACTTAGATTCACCTTGCTGCAGAACTTACTACATTGCACTCAGATGGTTTACGGTTCTGTTCCTTCTACTCCACTATGAGTTCACCAGTACAGGAATTGAGTTCATTATTGTGATTTTCTCAATAATGTTGGAAAAAAGGAAGGGAAGGAGGAAAAATGGGGAGGAAAGGAGCTAGTGAGAAAATCAGATAGACCACTGTGAATTTCCCAGACATGGTCCTTAAACTAGGTGCTTGGCAGCATGCTTTAATTCAGCTGAACAGGAAAGAAAAACCGGTTTTACGTATTTATGAGGTGGGTACTCTCAACAGTCATGACATAGTTATTAATTGATTGACATAAACAATTAATAATTGTATAGTTGTTTTATTATATATCCACATGATAATATGAAACATATATTCATAAAATAATAATTAATTATAATAAACCATAATTAATTCTCCCAACAATCGGGAGAATTCACTTATGGGTATTATCATTTCTACTTTAAAGATAACTACAAACTGAAAGAGATGAAGAGTCTTGCCCAAGGTCACACTTACTTTTTAGTAAATGGAGTATTTACAGCTTGAACCTAAAGCACCCAATGACAAAAAACACCCAGAGTTGAGTTTTTGCTTATTTAAGACAGTCTCACTCTGTTGCCCCAGGCTAGAGTTCTATAACATCATAGCTCACAGCAACCTCTAACTTCTGGGCTCAAGCAATCCTCAGCTTCCTGAGTAGCTGGGACTATAGGCATGCACCACCACACCTGGCTAATTTTCCTAATTTTAGTAAAGATGGGGTCTTGCTCTTTCTTAAGCTGGTCTCAAACTTCTAAGCTTAAGCAATCCTTCCGTGTCAGCCTTCCAGAGTGCTGAGGTAACAGTCACGAGCCATCATGCCCAGCCCAAGGCCCAGAGT
The DNA here is from genome assembly GCF_027406575.1 of Nycticebus coucang. Classification (NCBI taxonomy): domain Eukaryota; kingdom Metazoa; phylum Chordata; class Mammalia; order Primates; family Lorisidae; genus Nycticebus; species Nycticebus coucang. The sequence continues at coordinate 74,025,939 of NC_069787.1, read as the reverse complement.
TTTTACTGAACTTGCCTATATAGACTGCTAGGATATGTGAGTATATGTTTATAGACGTTCCCCTCCACCGAAACTTCTCAAAGATAGAAATAATGTTTGTTTCATCATTTCTAGGATAAGAGTCAATGTTTAACAACATTACCATCAGGAGAGGAATAAATTCTTCAAGAGACTGTTCGCCTGTTTCTTTTGATTTCTGGCATTAAAGATCTCTGTAGTCCTGCTAGAAATTTTCCATCAAGGTTATTTTCCAAGTTCTTGTGGATGACTTTGAAATTTAAATTTTCCCATCATCTTCTGGAATGAAGGCTGAGGTTAAAAAGGCATATTTCATTTTCTGTTTTTCCCCATGGCCTTCAGTGTCTCTTTTATTCTCACCATTATTCTTTCCCTCATCTGTGATATATCTGAAAAATGTTTTGCCTGTGTCTTCAGCCAGCTCTCTTCTTCCCATTTCTCAGTTATTTAAGCTTCTAAAGCTGCATTGTTCCCTGTGGAACCTATGCCAAATATAATTATCCTGCACTGTTTGGGAAAGGCTTAGATTTGTTCCATAGGTTGTTTCTTTAGCCTTAATAAGTACAGACACTTATTAGCTGGCTACAATTTCATTCTACCCTCTGTGGGTTGCACTTCATTGCTCATTAATGTGTAAATCATGGATTTCTCTAATTACATACTGTTGCCTTTTCCTTTCAACTCAGAGCTTAAAAATTAGTAAAGGGCTGGGACCCTGATAGAAATGTCTAGAATGGTTTCTTCACACACATTTGTGTATACTACTGGGACAGAGTAAATTTAGCTGCAATGTGTGTTTGTCTGTGTGGTTGGCTGTTCTGAAAGTTCATTTTCTCGTTGATTCTGAGGTTACCACCACAATAATCAAAGTGTAAGGAAAATACACATCTCAAGAACCTCAGCCTTGCAAACCAAAAATTATAAATTCAAATGAACTAGTCAAATGTTAGTAAATACTATAGTAATTTTTACATTTCTCATTAATTTCACTTATCTTCTCTCTCCTAATTGTCTAACTCTTTGTGATTCTGATAAAAAGCCTGGAATGCCTTTTTTGACTTTAACATAAACTTATTTTATTTGCGTCAACTATCATAATTATTTGAATCATTCTGTGTATGGAGAAATATATAAAATTGATTATAATTGGGGTTATTTTTTAAATTCTTCTAATGGATGAAAACCAAAATATACTGTGTCTTCCTACGCATATAGTCGTGGGCCCAACAGCATTGGTGTCAGAACCTCAGGCCCACAAGCCACTGTCTGGACGTACAGAATCATAATTTGCACAATTTGCATTTTAGCAAGTTCTCCTAGTGATTCTATGCACATTAAAGCTTAAAAAGCACTGTTCATTATCAAAGATCCCTCCAAAATACTTTGCTTTGAAATATATAGATAATTCAACCAAATTTCTGTTTAGAAAAGTAACTAGATAGCATTTGTATAAATTCAACCTACTAAAAGAATTTAAAATTTCAAGAGAATTTTTCAGCCCCGTTACTTTGTTCCCATAAGAAGCACTGTCAAAAAATATTCACCATCCTCGCTTCGGCAGCACATATACTAAAATTGGAACGATACAGAGAAGATTAGCATGACCCCTGCGCAAGGATGACACGCAAATTCGTGAAGCGTTCCATATTTAAAAAAAAAAAAAAATATTCACCATATAACATTCAGGTTTGTTATGGTATTTCTGTTGGCTAAAACTTAATGCAAAAAGAATTACAAGATGGGTGAAGAGAAGGATAACACCACTCAAGAAGGGTGGAGTCAAAAAAACAAATCTCGGTTTCTCAAGTAGTAAGAAAGCCATGTCAAGATAGAAATTTTATTACCAAATATTTAGGTTTCCAGCTTAGGTGTTTTTGTGTGTTTTACTAAGTGAGTACTAATTTTGTTCTCCTTTTGAAGGAAACATCAAATGAAATCTTTCATTCTTCTTGAAGAGCTGCTCTGAGTATGTGGTTTGCCATTCTGATTTTATCTTCTTTGAATTGTGTTTTGAGTATGTGAACTGATTAGGCAAAGACTCAAGAGGGGCTAAAAATGGCAAAGGATAACTTGCTTATAAATAACAAAGGTCTCCCTATTTATTTTCCTTATCTCCGAGATAGAATTTTAATAACAAAAACAAAGAACTTCACAAAATCAGCAATCTTGCAAATAATTAGAAAATATTTATCAGCATAGTAAAAATAAAAAAAAAAAGCTCTCTGCTCATTACCCTGAGTAATAGCATACGTGTGAGGTCTACAAAAGAATAGCCATTAAAATTTATCAAATGATTGCCTAGAATGCAGTAGATATACCAACTCTCTCTCTGGAAGACTAATCATCTTTTTTCTTTTTCCTTTCCATTAATAGAAAACTATTTCTGGTCCAGGCCTGGTGGTGGCTAAATAAACAACCCAGTAAATAAAGTATAAGCATTCATTTGACATTCCTATTGTATCCTTGTTAAATGACTTTATTACAAGTACTGATTTTTGGGGTATTGATCTAAGGAGGGGCACTGTTAAACATTTTTGTATGAAAAAATACTTTTGAGAAAGTTCCATAACCGAGTTGACTAAATTTATCATACTGTGGGGCAGCATGATTTCATGCCACATGGCTCACTTTCATCCTTTAAGCCTGTTTTTAAAAATGGCTATATAGGGCAAATGATGATACCTTTTCATTATCTATCACAAGGAGTAAGGCTGACTGACACTTCTGTAATGAAAGATAGGCTAGCAAGAGAAAAACAAAATAAATTTATTTGACCAAGTTTTATGAGAAATGAGAGCTTTCAGAAAAAGTGACCCAATGACCCAAGGAAAGCTGTGCTTTTATGCTTAAGTTGGATAAAAAATGGATAATTATGTAGAAAGAAATATAATTGGACAAAAAGGATATGATCTACTGGTAATAAACTGGGGTAGAGCATCCATCAAGTTCTGTTGGTTCAGATTCCTCCTGGCTGTGGTGTAGTGTTCCTTCCCCTGATCTCTGGCCATCGAGCGAGACCCCTCTGAAATGAGTATCTGTCTTACAACCTACTTTCAAGCAAGATTAGTCAGAAAATTCCTTTGTGACTGAAACCATACTTTATGAAATTAATATAGGGCTACAAAGTGGGAATTGTAGTAGGGCCCTGAACTCTGCAAAGGTATAGTTATAGTTAAAATATATGCAGGGTGGCTATAAAGTTCACATGCAATTTGAAATTTAAACTTTCATTTAAACTTTATGGACACACTACAATTTATCCATTTAGTCAAAATGAATAATTATGTAGAAAGAAATATGACTGGACTAAAAGGATATGCTCTACTGGTAATAAACTGGGGTGGAGTGCCCATCAAGGCCTGTTTGTTCAGATTCCTCTTGGCCACTGTGTGGTGTTCCTTCCCCTGATCCCTGGCCTTGGAGTGAGACCCCTCTGGAATGAGTTCCCTAGTTTTCTTTCCTATCATTTCTTACTACCAGGAGTCCTACAGCTGATGGTCATTAAGATTCTTAGTTTTCTTCAAGTTCTCATAGAGCCTATCATCCTTGTGGAACCTAAGGCTAGTTGTTGAGGTATCTTCCAAGCCTTGCATTCTTGTGGACCTGCTGTGTGACCCAGACAATGGCTCCTGCCAAGAGACTGACTTGACTGGTCTTGAGACCCCCCCCCTACTCAGGAACTGACTCAGCACAAGAAGATAATTTCTATAAACCTATGATTCTATTCCAAACCCAGAAATTCACCAGACCCAATTGCCTATTCTTTTACCTGCCAAAGTATCTTTAAAAGCCCTTTCTCCCTTGGCTGGGTGCAGTGGCTCACACTTGTAATCTTAACAATCTGGGAGGCCAAGGTGGGTGAATTTCTTGAGTTTAATACCAGCCTGAGCAACAGCGAGACCTCATTTCTACTAAAAATAGAAAATAGCCAAGCATGGTGGTACACACCTGTAGTCCCAGTTACACAGGAGGCTAAGGCAACAAGATCACTTGAACCCAAGAATTTGAAATTGCTGTGAGTTATGATGACACCATGGCATTCTATCCAGGGCAAGAGAGTAAGACTCTGTCTCAAAAAAAAAAAAAAAAAAAAAAAAAAAAACCTAAAAAAAACAAACCTTTCTCCCAAAGTTTGGGTGAGATGGATTTGAAAATTTTTTCCTGTCTCTTCACAGGAAGAGACTGCCAGCTCCAGCCCAAACTGCAAATTTTACTCTTTACCTGCAATCTTAAAACTCTTTCTCCACTGTAAAAACCTATTTTCTCGGTGTATTGGCTTCCTCTTTCACAGTAGGCAGTGAACCTACTTGTCTATAACATGACTATGTATCACACAGAAAGGTGAGAAAGTCAGAGTGATCTTGTTTCTGAGGCCCTTTTTGTCTTCCTTAGTTCAAAGTGCTTAGAGCCCAATGCTGGATTTGATTCAATTTTCTGAGTAACCAAAACTACCTTCTTTCTCTCTTCCACATTTCTAGCAATTTCCCCAGGGCCCAGAACTTTATCATATATATTATATTCCAATTTGATTCCAATTTTCTGAGCCCCAATGCTGCAAATCTCTTGATAATCCTATCTAGTGATAAAGTCTGTTCCTATCCCTAATATCTGAATGGACTGGAGACTCTTTTGCAGACAACTGATCACTTCAAAAGTGAAGCTGTATGACTTTTGAATTTGATCTAAAAAAGTGATTCTACTTCTTCCTTGTACTTAGAGCACTGAGTAGCTCTATAGGACATCTGACTATCTGAAGAAACCATGTCACACAGTGAAGCCAGTGAGTAATGTGTAGGTAGTCAAGCACTAACCTGTCTTCAGATCCTCTCAGTCAAGCTTCTCAGCTGAGGCCCCAGTTAACATCAAGCAGAGAGAAACACTTTCTGCTGTGGCCTCTCTGAATTCCTGGCACACATGACCAATGAACATAATAAAATTATTGCTTTAGGGCACTAATTTTAAGGTGGTTTGCTTCACAACCATAGTAACCAAACCTACCTTCTCTTTTTCCAGGTTTCTAGTAGTTTCCCCAGGGCTCAGAGGTTTACTATATATATTATATTCTGAAAAATATCTGAGAATATGTAGATTTTCTACTACAAATAGGGCCTTAAATTGGATCAAATCCAGACTTCTCCCAAATTGAATAATTTTCATAGAGCAATATTGGTATAAACTACTACTATTAATAATTATCTTTCAATTCTTACAGTTTCTTGAGTACATAACCTTATATTTAGTGATACTAACCATGATATTAGAATTTTGAGGCTAACTTCCATTCTTCTAATATTATACTTATAACTAAAAATGTGAAAAATATATTTCTCTTCGAATAACATGCTCTATGTTACTAGTATCACATGTAGACTCTAGTTTTAAAGATGATAGTCTGATACAAACCTTTATGAGACAGACAACACCCTCTAGTCATAGACTAATTATATTCTTGGCTCTTTTTAAGATTGAAGAATGAAAAACATTCTCCTGTTTTGCCAACTTCTTCTTGTTTGGGCTGTTTCTCAAAAGGCACATTTTATCTTTTACACTTTGTCCAAATTTATGCATTTTACTCATTTTATTTATACTAAGTGAATTTTATACCTTGCCCTCCTCACATAGAGTCCATGTATGATGATAAATGCTCCCTCGACTGTTGATTCTGATCTTTACAAAAATTGATTCTGTCTAAACCCTTCCCCCAAATTAGGGAAGAGGGAGCTTTAGAACACATTTCTGTACATATGAACAATGCAATAGGATACACGATGTCAAAAATAATGCTGAGGCTGTGCTATTGGGACAAGCACCAGGGGGTGAACAGTTTATTATTGGCCTAAGATAACTACCAAAAATTGAGAATCAGCATTATAAAACTTTTATGATACTTTGACATAGCAGTTTAATGTCCTTTGAATCTAATAATAATTAAAAACTGAGGACTTGAACTTTATGTGTCTGTTTTATTTTTTCTAGTAATAAGTTTTTTTGTTGTGCTTTACAAAAGTATCGGTTTGCAATGAACTAGATTTTTTTTAAAAAACCCAAATGATTCTTTTCACAGATAGTTTGAGAAGCATTTGGTTAAAAAACTAAATAGAAGATAAAACATTCTTTTAAAAAGGATTCAGAATATTATAAGCATATGATCTCTTTTTTAAAAAAATATAATTTATGGATATTTAGGAGGAAAATGGCAAGAAGCATGTAACAATGTTCTAGCATTGGGCGGTGCCTGTGGCTCAGTGAGTAAGGCGCCGGCCCCATATGCTGAGGGTGGCGGGTTCAAACCCAGCCCCGGCCAAACTGCAACAAAAAAATAGCCGGGCTCTGTGGCGGGCGCCTGTAGTCCCAGCTGCTCGGGAGGCTGAGGCAAGAGAATCGCGTAAGCCCAAGAGTTAGAGGTTGCTCTGAGCCGTGTGACGCCACGGCACTCTACCCGAGGGCGGTACAGTGAGACTCTGTCTCTACAAAAAAAAAAAAAAAACAATGTTCTAGCATTAATTATCACTGAATGATGGAATAGGATCAAAACAATGCATATCATAAACAGAAAGTTGTTTAAAAAGGAAGTGGAAATACTTGTTTGCCTACAGTTGACTCTCTTACTCTCTGTCTCTACTCCTAACTGTAAGATTTTCGGCAGTTGTAAATACAATCACTATAGTCATGCTCACAAATAGCTTCATATTAAATTCATTTTATAGGAATTCTTTCAATTTAACACAACATTGTTGGAGCACAATGTTTATAAACATTTAGGAGACGCATAATAAGGCTTTCAAACACAGCTAGAAACATGTTTAGTCATGCCTTGATCCTAGATTTTCTAAGTTTCTTATTAGCAGATGCAGTAAAATATTGTTTCTGCCAAGATTCTCTTATCTACCACCAGTGATAGCCGAAGTAATTCTCATACATCAAATGTGTTCATTAGATACTGAAACACCGAAACACACTCACACATAATTGGTATTCCTCTTTGTGGTTAGAATCAGGATCTATATGATGTAATGTAGCTGAAGGAATAGTGAAAGGCAAATTTGCGGTTTGAGTTTCAATGGTCATTCATCAGCTGGTTCTACCTTCATGGATGTTTTAAGAATCAGATATTAAGTATAAAAGAAACTGAATAAAAACTCTATTTTTTATATAGAGAGTTTTAAAGTAATCCATAAGATTGTTTTTAGAAATTTATAAATGCATTTATAAATTATAAATATAGTGCACTAATCTCCTGAATCTGCTATTTCATTGCATAAAGTCCTGCTGATAGTTGAGATATATGCTAGTTGAGGGATAAATTTCTTTAAAAAATTCTTTTCAAAGTTACTCCTCATCCCACTTGTAATCTAGCTTCTACACCAATCTACCACAGCCATATTCAATAATATTGTTCAATCTCTTCTTGAAACTGACTTTTTTCTTATTTCCTGTAGTACTATACTACTCCATCTGGCTCCAGATATATATATTTTTTTTCTCAGCATCTTTTATTGGTTTCTTCTATTCTCTCCAGACTTTGGGTGACCACTGCTCTTTTTTTGGCCCAATTTTATATTTATTGTGGAAGGCAGATAAGCTGATCTCTTTTCAGGGCACCTCATTTCAATCAAGGGCAAAGCTTGAAGAAGAGCTGTCCCTGGGGGATTCATCAAGACCACTGAAGATAAAAGGAGCCCAGAGGTGCCCCGAAAGGGCAAAGTCAGTACGAGTATCCCTGCGCACCAAGAGTTAGCAGGCAGGTGGGGCTAAACCCTTTAGCATGGCTAAAACCTTCGAACTCGAACTTCTCCAGATCAACAGTTTAGATTAGGGAAGTCAAGGTATCTGGCCTGCAGGGACAAAACCTTCTTTCCCCCTCCTTTTCTAAATATATGTTATCAGATCATTCCAGACATTCCCTTATCCTATGTTCCAGATTACCCCACCTTCCAGGGAACCAAACTTTCACTCTAATCCTACTTTTTGAATATAATAAAAATACCCTGAGAGGTTGGATCTGTGCTGTATCCCTTCAGTCTGCCACTAAGCGTGAGACAATGTATGCCTCTCCAGGCTTCTCAGAATTTACTCATGAAGTTGATGTAGAGGCTCATTATTTCCCCTAGTGAGTGCCTCTCCCCTGTTGACTCCCAATGCAGGTTGGCCCACAGAACCTGACAGTTCATTTTTCATTCTCTTCCTGAGCCATTTTATTAAGTCTCATGGTGTTAGCTATCAGCTGTCACCTAATGACCTACCCTTGTCTGTCTTCAATCCACATACTTTCTCAAGCTTTGAGTTATTTGTAAAATTATCTGCTAATTCAGAATGCCTTCTACTGACCTCACTAACCTTTGCCACAAAAGCTGCTCCTCTTCCACTAATCCCAGTCTCAGATTAAGGAACAAATACATCCTTAGTGACTATAATCAGAACCTAGAGAATGTTGTACACTGTTTTCTTTTTCCCTAAATGCCATATCCATTCAACCACTGGGTCCTTCTAACTTCATTTCTCTACTTATTGCCTTGTGTTGCATAACAAACGGTCTGGAAATCTGAGTGGCCTCCAACAATAAATTTATTCATGAGTCTACCGAGTGACTGTTATACTGTTGATCTAGCCTGTATTTAGCAGAGATGCTCTGCTTGAGACTCAAGGAAGCTGTTCTGGCTTCAGATGGAGCGTAAGATTCAGGTGTGCTCCATTGTCTTTTATCCTCCTGAAATAAAAGGCTGTTTAGAGCATGTCTTATGGTGATGAAATAAGCTCAAGAGGTGAACTGTGTCATCAAACTTCAAACCTCTGTTTATAACAAGTTCACTAATATCCCATTGGCCAAAGAAAATTATATAGCCAAGCCCAAACCCAAGGGGTGAGAAATACATTCTGCTTCTGGTGCAAAGTACCTCACATACCAAATGCTGTGTGTATATAATTCGAAAACCGCAAGAAAACTATAAATTATAGACCAATAATTCAATTGACACAATATCTTAAGTATTTCTTACCTCTATCCTTTGCGATCTAAAAAGAGTTTTCCTATTTCATTACCCAATTACCTCCGCTCAAACTTTGAAGTATCCTCCTCTCTGATCACACACCAGGTAAAATTGATCTATAATGCAGCTAGAGTACACAATAGAAAATACAATGTGGACCAAATAACTCTCTTCATTTTAGTTTTTAGGGCCTCCCCATAGCCTACAAAATAAAATCCAGTCCACAGCTATGCATACAGTATTCTCCAGTGCCTGCTCCTGCCTTTCCTTCCTCCTTGAAGGAAGCTCTTTTCCTTCAAGTCCTCTCTTAACTTTGTGTTTCAGGAATAATGAAATACACATAGCTTTCTATGTGCTATAGTTCTACAAATTTCCATGCTCTTCTGCTATTGCTCTCATAGTCCCTTCTCCTGGAATATTCCTTTGTCTCCTCATTCATCTGGAAATTCTTTGCTTGTATTTTAAGGCCTAGCTCAGACATTACCTTTTGGTAGGTCTTTGGATTCTCTCAAAATGTTCTGGTGCTCCACCATAGCTTTTACTATCTTTTATTCTGTGGGTTAATCCAAAGTTATTTCTGTTCCAACACATCCTCAAAGAAAGTCAAGGGACACTCTTTCAGGGGTCTCCAAAGTTGAATGGGAAAAAAAGTATTCATTTATTTTTACTGGTGTCCAAAAGAAATTTACATTTCCTTTAATCATGATTATAAGCAACAAATCACATTTCTATTTGAAGTGCTTTCTCACCAATAGAAATTGTAATTTTTATCACATTATAATTTCTGCACATAATTCAATATTCCAGAAGTCATTAAATATTATTTATGGCATTAATAAAGAAGTTCATACTTTAGTATAGCCAAAAAAATTTTTTTGATAATTTAAATATATAACTGCTTTATTTAATTCCCACGCATTTTGTTTCTAAAAACATTTTCTGAGAAGATGGTATTGAATGCTAAAGAGATAACCTGACACTCAGTTAAGAACCCTAAATAATGATTCTTTCTTGGCAGTTTGACACTTTCTTTGCAAATGGTACAAGAGAATCCAAAACCTAAATTATCTGAGTCAAAATATTCATCTCATTTTAAAATATTTTGTTAGTGTTTGTATTTTGGTTTTTGTTTGTTTGTTTGGAAGAGGTAACACATTCACAAAATAAAAAAGCTGAAATTGTGAAAAGTATACTATAAAAAATCTTCTTGGAAAACTAGTTTGCCCCATGGAACAAACCAATGTGATGACTTTCTTTTGCCTATTCTCAGAGACTTTTTATCCCTGTTCAAGCAGATTGTGGTTAGGGGTATGTATAAACACAAAAGAAAAATTGTTAAATATATCAGCACACATACAAATATATACACACAGATTCTCCTTTTTGTAGTTGTAATACATTTTTCTATACCTTCTTTTATTTTTCAAAATAATAACCATCTCTCATTAGTTAATTACTGTTGAAGATTGAAGAAAGAACTACTTAGCATTCAACTTCAGTTGTTTGTCCCACATTTGAAGCCAATACAATTACAAGCTAAATAAAACTTTAAAATCTAAATATAGCTCACAATACACTATCTCAACTATAGGTTTATTTTTTCTTTTTTAGTCCGAAATCCTCAAATCCTCAAATCCTCAATGCAAATCCAAATGTACTATTCAATCAATGCAAGTAGCTTAAAGTAAATAACACAAGGCAATCTTCTGGGTATTGCTAATAGAAGATAATTTTTTTTTAACTTAAGCTATTTAAAGTTCAATTTCTCAAAAGTAAGTCTTGCATCATTGCAAAATACTATAGTTTATGATATTTTTGTCTTCTAATTAATTAAATCCAGAAGTGGATTATAGTATGTCTACTCAAGAAAATTTAATACAATATTTAAAGTAGTTCAATTAAAAATAATATAGTGAGAGTGTTGCTAAGGTAAATAAAAAATGACATAAGCTTGTATAGTTTTATTATAAATGTATATTTTAAATTGTATATAGGAAATAAAAGAATGAAAGAAATGAATTCCACTGCTGTGAAATTATGGCAGGTAGGTATTTTCTCCTATACATCAGTTTGCATTTTTCCAAATTCTTTATAATAATTATGAACAATCAGAATAATTTTTAAAAATTTAAATAAATCAACAAAAATCCAAATTAAGAGCGCCAAAGATATAGAGATAAAGACAATGAGCCAGACGAAAAAAATAAAGACTCCATGAAATACCCAAATACAGTCAGAAGACAAAGGAAATTAATAGGATTCTTATTCAAAAAGAAGACTTTTCTAGTAGTCGAGACTGGATTCAACACCCTAAACAAGACACGGGGAAGCGTGAAAAGAAAAAGACATACAGCTTCAGGTGCGTACAGCAGCAGGAAAGCATCACTCTGGAAGAGTATGCCTGATACAGATACAGATTCAAGAGCCAGGATCCAAGGCACGCAGGGACCAGGGCTCACAACTGCTACAGACAGACTTTTTTGTGAGGGATGTACATGTGCAGACCATGAGGGAGAGCTCACAGCCTGGGAGGAAAGCCCACATTGCTGTGTTCAGCATTCACATCCTGGGTGTCCTCCATATGGAGGCACGTTGAAGGAGGTGAGCTGGAGGTCAGGATTTGCAAACAAGGGAACAGACAAAAATAATCAAAGTATAAAATGTCATATTTTGCTTGAATTAAACAGTGGATAAAGTAATCACAGCACAGTAAGAAAGAGATATTTCAGACATCTATAAGACTGAAAACATTTTTACAATGTTTCAGAATTATAAGAATCCCTCAGAAGAAAGGCATAGAATGACATTCTTACCCATTGATTTTAATTAAAATAGGGACTTCTTTATATATATAGATATAAAATAATATCTATATAAAAATAACATTTTTTTTAATTGTTGGGGATTCATTGAGGGTACAATAAACCAGGTTAAAATAGGGACTTCTTTTTCATTCTCCTCTGTGGATTAGTCCCTGAAGAAATATTACAATACTGTCTATTGTTAGGTAAGACATTTAAGATCTCTGAGCCTCTGTATTCACATCAGTATAAATCCCTGCCCTATTAACTATAACCACTAAAAGATACAAAAGACATAACATCTATGATGATTTTGGGGACTGTTTAGTGCTGTTTAAAAAAAGTATTAATTATTTTCAATTGGCCACTAAAGCACACAGATGTATCTTTCCTGCTGGTGCACTGGGTCTAGCTGATTCCAAGCTGGTCTTTCACCTACACATTTGCTGCTGTTTTGGAATAAAATCAAGTTCTCTTTCTTCACCGGTGGATTTTCACTTCTTTGACAGGTATTGAAACAACTTTCTTTCTTTCTCTTAGTATATAAATCACTGGAATAAGAAAATTCATTCTTGGTCTAACTAGAACTTCTAAATAGTAAAAAGATTTAGGGGAGAGATGAGGTCTAGGAAAATCCAACTTGCTGTAAGTCAAGCAATTAGATCTGCATGAGCTCTACTTCTGTTCATATTTCAACCACAGTCTTTCGGACATCTCAGAAGTGTTACCCCCAGCCCCCTTAAAACGATTTCTGACCTAAACCATTGCATACTGATACAGTTTTCTTATATTGTTTAAATTTTGAAATTTTTAATTATTATGGATACATAACAGTTGCATATCTTTATAAGGTACATGTGATGCTTTGATATAAGCATACAATGTGAATTAATCAAATCAGGATAATTAGGATATCCACTACCTTGGGTATTTAACACTTCTTTGTGTTAGAGACATTTTAGTTTAGCTCCTTTAGTTATTTTAATGTATACCCAACTTATTGTTTTATTTTTCATGGCATCCTACCATTGAAGAACTTAATGTTTATTATAGTCACTTTGTTGTGCTATCAAATATTATTTATTCTATCTGATCCCACCTAAAAGAATCAACTCCCTACCCTCTCCCACCGGATGTCCCACCTAAGAAAGGTGAATGGGTCAACCCCCTCCTCTACCTCATCGGATGTCCCACTTGGGAAAGGTAAATGGGCCAACCCCCACTCTTACAACAGATGTCCAAACCAGGAAAGGGAATGTCCCAACTCCCAGCTTCCTGACCTTTAAAACCCCCGTTCTCCATCACCCATGTGTGGATTTCTTCTTGGCCCAGTTGAAGATCCTCCCCACCTGCATCCAGGTGGAATAAAGCCATTTTAATAGCACAAACTGGGCCTCCGTTTTTCTTTTGTATCATACCTCAGAATAATCTTTCATCTTTGGCTGCGTAACCTTTCACCAATGAACTACGTTTTTTCACCCATTAACTATCCCCACCCATTAACTATCCTCACTTACCGACCTCTCCCCTGCTTACCTTCCCAGTCTCTGGTAATCATCATTCTATTGTCTTCATGAGATAAAATATTTTTAATGCTCTGCTCCCACATGTGAGTGAAAACATGTGAGATTTATCTGTCTATACATGGCATACTTTGCTTATATGATGTTTTCCAGTTCCAACCATGTTGTTTCAAATGGCAAGATTTCATTCCTTTATGCGGTATATAATATTCTATTGTGTGTATGTACCACAATTTCTTTATCCATTTATCTGTTGATAGACACTTAGGTTGATTCCATATCTTGGCTATTGTAAATAGTGCTGCAATAAACATGGGAGTACAGATATCTCTGTCTCAAAATAAGTAAATAATACTGTCCCTTAGTTACCCTTGGTAGAGTGCTGTGGCAACTTCAAACTCTTGGGCTTAAGCAATCCTCTTGTCTCAGCCTCCCAAGTAGCTGAAACTACAGGTGCCCACTACAATGCCTGGACATTTTTTTAGAAATGGGGTCCTGCTCTAACTGAGACTGTTCTTGAACTCCTGAGCTCAAGCAATCCACCTGCCTCAGCCTCCCAGTGTCAGTGTGCTAGGATTACAGGCATGAGCCACTGCACCAGGCCACCATCATTATTTATTGAAGAGACTGTCCTTTCCCCACTATATGTATTTAGCAATTTTGTTGAAGATAAGTTCACCAGAGATGTTTGGATTTATTTCTGGGTTCTCTATTCTGTTCCATTAGTCTATGGGTCTGTTTTTATGCCAGTACCATGCTGTTTTAGTTACTACATCTCTGTAGTATAATTTGACATAGGTAATGTTATTCCTCCAGTTTTGTATTTTTGCTTAGGATGATATTCTGGGTCTTTTGTGGTTATATATAAATTTTAGGATTTTTCTTTCTTTCTTTCTTTTTTTTTTGTGTATGTGAAGAATGCCATTGGTATCTTAAGGGGGATTACATTGTGAAGAGGATATAAAAATAGAAAAGTATTCCATGTTTATGGATTGGAAGAATCAATATTGTTGAAATGCAATCTACATATTCATTACAATCCCCCTCAAACTGCATTAGGTTGTATAGACATTTTAATAATATTGATTCTTCCAATTCATAAACATGGAATATTTTTCCATTTTTTTGTGTCCTCTTGAACTTGTTCTACATTTTACAGTTTTCATTATGTAGATCTTTCATTTCTTTGGTAAATTTTATTCCTGTACATTTAATTTTATTTGTAGCAATTGTAAATGGGCTTGCATTATTATTTTTCAGATTATTAACTATTGGCATATAGAAATGACACTAATTTTTTATGTTGGTTGTGTATTGTGCAACACTACTGAATTTGTTTATCGTTTCTAATATGTTTTGGATGGAGTCTTTAGCTTTCTCTAAATATAAAATCATATCATCACTTCTGAATGTCTTTGAGAATGATCCATGAACTGAAGAGAAGAAAATGAATTCTACAGCTATTGAATGAAACATTCTATAAATTGGTTCCTCTTGTCTTATTGTGCAGATTAAATTCCATGTTTCATTTTCCATTTTTTGTCTGGATGATCTGTCCAATGTTGAAAGTGTAGAGTTCAGGTCACCAACAATGATTATACTGTGTGGTCCAGTGCTGGCTGCATATATATGTATTTACAATTGTTACATTTGCTTGCTGAATTGGCCCCTTTGACTTTCTTTATCTGTTTATATAGTTTTTATTTTGAAATCTGATTTATATGATATTAATAAAGGTACTCATGCTCTTTTTTGGTTTCCATTTGTTTGTTACATCCTCTCCTACCCCTTTATTTTCTATCTATGGATGTTTTTATAGGCTAACTGTCTTTTCTTGCAGACAATGTATAGTTGGATTTTGATTCTGTTTTTTATCCATTTAGCTACTCTGTGTCTTTTCATTAGAAAGTTTAGTACATTCACTTTCAATGTTGTTATTGAAAGGTAAGGACTTACTACTTCCATATTGTTATTTGATGTGTGTGTGTCTGTATGCATGTGGTCACCTTTCTTGCTTTCTTCCAATGTTCCTTTGTTAAAAGTTATTTTTCTGGTAATGTGTTTAATTTATTGTTTTTTTCTTGTTTTCTTGACTTCAGCAAAAACCTTTTAATAAAATAGTAGCCAGTGCTTGAAGAGCACTTGCTATGTGGCAGTCACTCTTACGTGTATTACATTTGTTAGTTCATTTAACCCTCACAAAACTCATTTGAGAAACATACTGTTTTACTCCTTTCACTAATGAGGAAAACAAGTTTTACAAACTGAAGGATGGGGAGTTGAATATTAAATACAGTTGCCCGATTCGAAAGTCAGTACATGTTCTTGCTGGACTGTGCCTCTCCTGGGCACTAAAGAGGAACTTGAGAGGAATAGATGCCCAGTAGATGGCCCACTTTTATTATCCTTAATATTTTAGATGTATTTCATGTTTAAACAGTAGTAGATATATTGTTTAAAAGAATATAGATAACTGTATTGTACTATATTATATTATAAAGTATATTAAATTAAATTTTATTTAATTTTTTAGACCATTAAGATAAATTTACCTTTATCTTATTTATTAGTTAAATTACCTTAAATCTTATTTATTACCAAATAAACTAATGGAATATCATAAAAGAGAATTATATAAAAATGTCCAAAGTTTTAGAGGGAAAAATATATATGTACTATTAGGTACAAGTCACTTTTTATAGCAGGGTCTACAGTAAAGAGAGTGTGCCTCAGGTGTAACTGGAAGAGCCTCCATTAGTCAATAGAGTTATGGTTTTACTCTTCCTGCTGCGATGACTCCCAAAGCAGAGGCTAAGTATAGCAAAAAAAAAAGAAAAAGAAAAAGAAAGAAAAATCTCAATATGGATTATGTTTTGTCAGAATTGTTGGCACAGATGTTATTAAAATCACAGGGGAATTATGGCCTTGATCTCATTGCTCACCTTACAAAGATCCAATTATTGAGACAACAAAGATTGCCAAGAAATAAAGGAATTTTAATGAGAAAGATGTCTGTTGGGAGAATAGGAGAAATAGTCTCAAATTCATCTCAGTGAACAAAACAGATCTTGGGCTTTTGAAGGAGGGGCCATATCCATTGGGGAAAGTCATGTGCATTGGTGCAGGCATGGGGGATGATAATTCTTGGCATCAGGAATTCTTGTTGGGTCTTCAGAATCTCAACTCTTATTTTGTAAAAATTCTGCCATTTATGGGAAATTACTTAAATTTTTCAAGTAATTAGTAAAGGGAAGAGATTATAAAAAGACATGTATAGGTCAATGATTTTTTTTTAATAGAACTCTTTACACGCATATCCCAGACCATTGCTACCTACAAGGCACCCCTGACTTCATCAGTGCCCAAGTAAGACAATGAAGAGCTGGACAGTGATACTCTTTTTTCCTCTGTGCCTTATCTTTTTTTTTTTTTTTTTTTCATTTTTGGCCTGTAAGGATGAAAAGATAGTAGAGTAACAGAGAAATGGCTGCACTGTAGTAAAGGAAGTAAGAAATATTTTACCCCTAAATACGACATTTTATTCTGCACTGACTGAAGAAGGCTCGAGGTCTCTCAGACCTCCCCCCCACCCACCTTTAACTGTCAAAATCACTAATGTTTCTATATTTACCTGAGATCTGGATGCACTTAAGAGAATAGTTGTCCTTTTTTTTTTCTCCTGACTAGGTTCTTACTGATCAGATAATGTCCTGTATCTCAGACTCCTGAAATTCCAGTTAATCTTCCTTCCCATCATTCATCCTCCCTGGTGACTCTTCCTTTCCTCTCCACACAATTCCTCTTTTCCCCTTCTCATAACCCATTTTACAAGAGAGGCATGTAAGCTTCTGAATCCCATTGGCGGATTGAATCCTCATATTCTGGGGGTCCCTGTGTATACACATTAAATAAATTTGAAAACTTTTCCCTTATTAATCTGCTTTATTGTTAGTCAATTTTTCAAAAAACCTTCTAAGGGTAAAAGGGAAGTTTTGTCTTTAATCCCACGTAGAAATCTGGAAAGCTCCATGAACACTTGTGTGTTAATGATGTTATACAGGCTGCAAATTAATGGCTTTCTTGAACCCATCAAAATATTAACATCACAGGGCATTTCACTAAAGTAAAATCTGGGAGAATATGTACCTACTAGAGATCCTGGAATTTTCCCCTCCATTCCTTCATCTAGAGAATTGAAGAGTGAATTCACTGACCACAAGTAAGTGAAAGCAAAAGAACTTATTGGGAAGAAAGGAAAAAGGCAAGCCTCCAGCACAGTAGAGAGGGTCCAAAGCAGGTTGCTGCTTTTGTCTCTTTCTCTAGGTGGTTTTAAGCCTTACATGTTCTTCTGGTTATTGGCTATGCACTCTGGTTGGCTCTCTCAAATTAAAATGGCTCTTGGTTATTGGCTCCCTGTTCACACCAGAAGGCTTCCTCACCCAGTCCCCTTGGAGTCTTTCTTTCTGGTGTGCCCACCCAGCTACCGCTATTGAGTAATGATTGCATAGGTCGCATAGGCACTCTGTGGCAGTTAGGAAACTTACTGTTGGAGATTTTCCAGGCCTGTTGGCTGTGCCCAACCCCCTTTCCTGACAATTCTTCTTCTCTTGGTCCCATTTCCTTGCCTCTGCCTAAAAGCCTTGTGACTTCTATCACCGGGAAAATGAGGGCCTGAGATTTTGATTGCTTAAGCAAAGTTTGTGTAAGTTTCATGTATTGGTTTCCTAGGACTTCCATAAGTAACTATCACAAATTATGTGACTTAAAACAGCAGAAATTTATTTTCTTACCATTCTTGAGTCTAGAAGCCCAAAATTATGGTGTTAGCAGGTTAATGGGAAAAATCTGTTCTATGCCTTTCAGCTTCTAATGGTTTCTGGCAATCCTGGGCAAACCTTGGCTTATAGTTTCATTTCTCTCGTTTCTGCTTTAGTCCTAACATGTGGTTGTTTGCCCTTTGTGTGTGTACATGTGTCGCTGTACAAAAATTTTCCTCTTTTTCTAAGGACACCAATCATATTGGATTTAGGGCCCATCCTAACACAGTATAAATGCATCTCAACTTGGTGACATGTCCAAAACCTTTCGCCAAATGTCACATTCACAGATTCTAGAGGTTAGAGATTGAACTTGCCTTTTTTGAGATGACATGGATGAGGACACATTTTAATCCAGTACACCATATAAGCCCTGCAATATGATTTAGCTATGTATTCTTAATGAGTTGATGAAGACACCATGTGGGCTACTGTAAGATCCTGAACCCTGAGGGATCTATAAATATAATAGGATTTGCTTCCTCTTTTTTTTTAATTTCAAAATATTATGGAGATACAAATGTTTTTTGGTTACATGTGTCAGTTTCATTATGCTAGAGTGACGGTTATAAGTGCTGATCACACAGACAGTGATCATTGTAAGTAATAGGTTTCACCTATCCCCTTTCTTCCTCCTCTCCTCTCCCCTGCTTGATAACTGCTGTGTTTAACTTCCCTCTGTGCATACCTGTGCTCCTTAGTTAGTTACAATTTAACAGCAAATACATGTGGGTTTGTTTTTCCATTCTTTAGATACTTCACTTAGGATGATGGTCTCCAGTTCCATGCAAATGGTTGCAAAAGGCTTGACTTCATCTTTCCTTATGTCTGAATAGTATTCCATAACATACATATATCACTTTTGGTTAATAAACTCATTAGTTGATGATTCCACATCTTTGCAATTATGAATTTTGCTTCAATAAGCATTCAATGGCAGGTGTGTTTTTGATAAAATGACTTATTTTCCTTTAGGTAATGCCCAGTAGTGATATGTGGATATCAAATGGTGAATCTACTTTTAGTTCTTTGAGGATTCTTCATACTATTTTACATAGATTTTGTACTGATTTTCAGTCTCACCGAGAGTATATGATCATTCCTTTCTCTCTAGATCCACACCAAAATCTATTGTTTTGTACTCTATAATAACAGCCATTTTAAGTGGGGTAAGGTAATATCTCATTTTGATTTTACACTTGATCTTAGCCAAAAGGCTGAGAAGCATTTTGGTTTTAATTTACATTTCCCTGATGATTAGTGACACTGAACATTCTTTCATGTGTTTATTGGCCATTTCTCTATCTTATTTTGAAAAACTTCTGTTCATGTCTTTTGCTCACATTTTAATGGGGTTGTTTGTTTTTCCCTGCTGATTTGCTTTGAGTTCTTTGTAGATTCTGGTTACTAGCCATTTATCAGATGTATGGCTTATGAATATTTTCACACATTCTTTACATTGTCTATTTGCTCTGCTAATTATTTCTTTGGCTGTATGCAGGGAGAATGGGGATTGAAGAATCCATTCTTAGCAAGGGAAAACGCCTCCTGAAAAGAGGAAAAACAGAGAAATAAGCTGACCAAGGCAGAATAAAAACAGTTTAGCTAGCTTACTTGTAAACTATCAGTTAAATTACTTGTCTGAGCAGTTTCCTGATTTTATTAAAAGCCTGGCCTGTAAGGGATACAGCTTGGAAATACCCCTGCTAGGTCTGTAAACACTCTGAAGAACAATGGCTGTAACAGAAGTACAAGGAACATTAACAATGCCATCCCCTGCCCAGTTAACAGTCAAAGCAAATACCCCTTGCGAGGATTTGCATTATGGCCAGGGCAGAGATCAAGGGAACAGCTCAAGCCCTGAAAAATGGGCGGGAGGGCTTTTACATTATCAAGGAGAAAAATGCCTTCAGGTGGAGATAAGAGGAAACCTCTTCTTTCCCACCAATTCTTCAGAGGAGGACTAAAGCTGTTGCATCTGCTCCACAGAGAAACTAGAGTGGTTCATCCTCCCCTAAGAAATCTGTGTGCGTGTGACCACAGACAGGAGGCTGCCCCCATATAAGGCTCAGGCTTTCGATTTCTCAAGCCTGCCCAGACCCTTAAAGTTAATGATTATAGATAGAATAAGAACTAACATGCTGACTCAGAAAAACTGCTGATGTTTTTATTCCCTTCCTCAGCTTACCCTCTCAACTAATTGAGAAAATAGTCTTCGATAAAAGCTGAGTAGATCAGTCAGAGCCACTCGCTGAACCCTTAAAGGCTAGCAATAGTCTCCTGTGTTCCCACCTTTGAAAACTCTATTTAGCATGTCCTCTTTCTTTATCTCTTGCTGCTCTTATTTTTCTTCAGTCCATAGCTGCCAGTTCCACACATCTTAAAGGACCCTGCCCCCTGAGTGGGAACCTGGCAGCTGCAGAATTTTATTTATTTGATGTGCTGCTAAATTTGGTTTGCTAGAATAGAATTTTATTGAGGATTTTTGAATCTATATTCATAAAGGACATTCATATATTTTTTTTTCTTTTGCTGTTGTCTCTTTTCCTGGCTTTGATATCAAGATGATACCGGCTTCATAGAATGAGCTGGAGAGGACTCCCTCCTTCTCAATGTTATAGAATAATTTCTGTATTACAGGTACAAGCTCTTCTTTGTAAATCTGACAAAATTCATCGATGAATTCGTCTGTTCTGTGGCTTTTTTGTTGTTATTGTTGTTGAAAGTTTTTTTATTAGTGCTTCAATTTTATTGTCATTTTTGGACTCTTCAGGGGTTCTGTTTCTTAATGATTGAGATATGGGAGTTGTGTCTTTCTGGGAATTTGTCCATTTCCTCTACATTTTTGAGTTTATGTTCACAGAGATTTTCATAGTATTCACAGATGACATTTTTGTGTTTCTGTGTTATTAGTTGTAATATCTCCTTTTTCATTTTTGATTGAGCTTAATTGGGTCCTTCCTCTTCTATTCCCGATTAATCCAGAAAGAGGTTTATCAATTTTGTTTATCTTTTCAAAGAACCGACTTTCATTTCATTGATCTTTTTCTTTGTTTTCTAATCCATTTTGTTCTGCTCTGATCGTTAGTTTTTTTCTTTTTTTCCTCTTGCTTTGGGTTTGGTTTGCTCTTTCTTTTCTAGTTCCTTGAGACATGGCATTAGATTGTTAACTTGTGATCTTTCCTTTTTGTATGAGTCAGCATTTAAGCATATAAATTTCCTCTTAGGATTGCTTTTGCTAAATCCCACAGATTTTTATAGCTTGTTTCCCCTTTGTCATTCATTTTTAGAATCTTTTTATTTCCATCTTCATTTCATTATTGACTCAAAAATCAGTTCACCAGAAGATTGTTTAATTTTCATGATTTTGTGTAGTATTGATTGTTTCTTTTGAAACTGAGTCTTAGTTTTATTCTGCTGTACTCTGAGAATATATATGGTCTGATTTCTATTTTTTTGAATCTTAAGTGAATGTTTCATGTGCTGATGAGAAGAATGTATATTTAGTAGATTTGGCAGTAAAATGTTCTGTAAATGTCTGTTAGGCTCATTTCTTTTAGAGCCTCTTTAAAGCCAAGTGTTTCTTTATTTTCTGCTTGGAGGATCTAGCCAGTTCTGTCAGTAGGGTGTTGAAATCTCTAGTGATGATGATACTTCTGTTTATCTCTTTGTTTAGATCTAGTAGGCATCTGGGTGATTCTGTGTTATTCGCATAAATAATTAGCATTGTTATGTCTTCTTGTTGAATTTCTCCCTTTACCATTATATAATGACGATCCTTTTCTTTCTTTACTATTGTTGATTTAAAGTCAATTTTATCTGATATGAGAACGGCCATGCCTGCTCTCTTCTTGGTTTTCATTTGCATGAAATATTCTTCTTTATCCTTTCACCTTTAGTCTGTAGCAGTCTTTGTGGGTTAGATGTGAGACAACAGTTACTTGCCTTGTATTTTTTTTATCCATTCAACCAGAGTATTCATCTTGAGTGATGAATTCATACAATTCATGTTGATTGATAGAATTAATATTTGGGATTCTGTTTTATTATCCTATTGAATAGAACCTTATTCCTTTGTTTTACCTCTTGTACTACTGCTTCATATGAGTTCTGAGTTTTAGCTTTGGGTGGTTTTATACTGATAGGTATCTATTGTGGCAATCAATATATAATGCAGTTCTGAGCATTTCCTGCAGGGAAGATCTTACTTGACAAATTCACTCGGTGTTTGCTTGTCTGGAAAATCTTTATTTTTCCTTCATATATGAAACTTATTTGTGTAGAATGCAAAATTCTAGGCTGGCAGTTGTTCTGTTTAAGAAGACAGAAGATGGGGTCCCAATTCCTCTGGCTTCTAAGGTCTTAGCTGAGAAGACTAGAGTTAGCTTGACGGGTTTTCCTTTGTAAATTACTTTATGTTTTCACCTCATGGCTCATGGGCATTCCTCCTTTATTTTGACTTTGGCTAGAAGGACTAAATGTCTTTGTGATTGCCTCTTTGCAATGACTCTCCCAGGTGTTCATTGAGTTTCTTGTACCTAAATGTCTACATCGCTAGCAAGACCAAGAAAGTTTTTCTGAATTAACCCCTGAAATAGGTTTTACAGCTTTTTTGCATTTTCTTCTTCACCCTCATGGATGCCTGTGGTTCTTATATTTGTTTGTTTTACACAATCTCATATTGCTTGCCAGTTTTGTTGATTTTTCTTAATTCTCTATTCTTTATTTTTTACTAATTTAATTTTGGTCTAGTATTTTGTTTTTGTTTTTTTTTGGCTTTGTCTATTCTTAAAGGTTTTCACTATGTTTTGTATTTCCTTAAATGAATTTTTAATTGCTGAAGTTGCATTTTTTAAAAATATGTTGATCCCTTCAGTGAATGTTGTATTAATTTCCTGAGTTGTTTCTCTGGTTTCTTTGAGTTGGTATTCCATTTTGTCTTAGATTTCATTGAGCTTCTTTACAATCCATATTTGGAATTCTTTATCTGCCATTGCACTATTTTCATTTTGATTAATATACATTGCTAAAGAGCTGGCATTTCCTTTTGGTGATATTCTTTCCCTCTGATTTTTCATATTTTACCATCTTTTTTCACTGATTTCTTCTTATCTAGGGAAGCTGTTATTTCTCATTTTTGGACTTTCTTTTGTTTATATGGAGCTTTTATTTCTTCCCCCCTCACTCATAAAGAAGTATCTGTAACATATGTTGGGTACGAACCATTTGATTTGTTTATGGGTGCTTTGATGAGGTATCCATTCTGGATGGATGGATATTAGTGTCATGATTTTCTCAGTTGCTAGTTGTTTGTGTGCTGTAGCTGTGCAGTGGGCAAATTGCCTGTCTCTTTTTGATGAAGGAGGATGGAGTCATTGAGATTCTTTCTCTTTCCATAGCCCTTCTGCTCTTAACAGGTGAATTGTATTGACATACCCATTTTAATCTCTGAGACCGTAGGTGGTGCTTATGGATAGTAATCCACTGCACCCTGTATAATTTAATCAGTAGCTGCTATAAAGAGCTAAGCAAAGTGACCTCCCTGTTAGTAGGTGCTTGCCAGAAGTAACAATCTGTAGTATTGTTTTTGGGACCTATGACCCTCAGGAGAAGTACTCCAATGCCCCAGGTGGTAGGCAGAGCCCTGGAACCTTGTACTTATTCTTTGCCACAGTAGAGGTAGGTGGGGAAATGAGACTGGACAAGGCTCGGATGGGTAAGCTTTCCTTCAGGCTCCAGCAAAACTGGTAAGGTAGCTCTTTTAGTGAGGGTCTGAATAAGCAGATGAAGCAGACTGCGAAACATTAAATGAAGCCTTATAACTAATCTTTCCTTGGGACTCAGTTATCGCTTAAGAATAAAGCTACCACTCTCTCAAGAACGTTTAGTTTGGACTTTCGCTGTGTTTTTTAGCTGTAAAGGATGTTAAACGCAGAGACTGCAAAAAGAATTTGTTCAATCTCCAAAATTGAAGATCCTTGCTATTTGGATAACATAGAATTGTGTGTAGTTTTTAGAGGAATAATAGGTATCTTGGGGTTTGAGACACAAGAAAAATTGTTAGTTCTCTCATCACGTATAACACCCATATTCTCATAAAAGCCAAGCTGGCTTGCATTTATATCAAGTAAAAGTCAGACAAAATCATTCTATGTTGTTAGAATTCAAAATAGAGTTATCCTTGGAAGGGGAGGTTTGCATAACGATTAGAAGCCAGAAGGGGAGGGTGGTGATTTTTTGGGTATTGATAATATTTTGTTTCTTGGTTACACCTGAGTATTCAGCTTGTAAGCATGAGTGTGTTGATCATTTATGACATATAATTCTTTATGCTATTACTACATTTCAATAAAAATTAAAAATAAACCCCCCAAACAGGAAACAAATCAACCACAAGGCAAAAGAAGTGGAGGAAACAATGGCATCAGGCAAAGAGGTGCATATGTGTACATTTGACAAGCACTATCTGGTGCTGGTTAGACTTGTTTCAGATCCTTTAAAGGCCACACCTGATTTACATTTTACATTGTTTGTCTTAGAAATATTTATTTGATGCAACCTGCTTGTTGGTTGATGCTGTTCACTTTTTAGGACAAATGTACATTATGAAGTTGAGGTCTGCAAAAGATTCTCCCCCCCAAAAAAAAAAATTCTTCAATGTTGTTAGCTACTCACAATGCATACTAGTCTTCTGAAATTGTTAACATCTGTCTGCTTGCATCAGCAGCTGCCTTTAGATAAAATGCTGCTATGTTATAGGTCCCAAGAAGGCTGAGGGCGTTTGGTGAGTGTGTAATGATACAGGATTGTCATTCAAAATTGTAGCTCCACTAGCTGCTAAGTGTCTATGTTGTCATCTTCTTGTGGCCTGGGAGCTGGTTGTTTCAAGCCTAGTGTTTGTATCCTCCAACTCTGGGAAGCACTCAAAGCAACTGTTAGTTTCGTTCTACTACTGTTATCTTATATTCACTCTGTCTTTAACTCTCAGAAGTTCCCTTACAAGAATACCTTGTGCTTTACAGGAGAACTTCAGAACTAAAAAGTTAAAATTATGCATAGCATTTGATTGCCTTTATAATTTTTAGAGCATTTATACATGATATATGCATTGTCTGTTTTATCCTCATAAAAAGCACGCATTTCGACAGATAAAGAAGCTAACACCCAGCGAGAGAGAGAGTAAAAAACATGTTTTGTAGGTAGTGTACCTAAACTTAGAATCTAAGATATTTCCATTTGCTCAATATTTTGTGATTTTCCTCTAGGGATAAAATTACAATGGTGGTGAAATGCCAGGAAATAGAAAAGTTGATTTGGTCAAACAATAGATCCCTTCAAACAGTATCAGTGGATCCAGCACCATTAGGAGGAAAACATTTGGCTTTTGTCTCTAACATATCCTAAACTTGGAACATCCCAGCACAATGAAAATATAGCCAAGTCATGCAAATTTTCAAAGCCCTGGTTCTCTCATGTTTTAAGTCTAATCAGCACTTTACCATCCATGATTTTGAAAATAATCAGTGGTAATAAATAATATTTGCTCCTAGAGCTATGGCCAACTGGGAATGGCACATTCTATACTCTTTGCTATCAAAATAATTAAATGTGCTAGATTATTTGAGAAAAGAGTAAAAAGTAAAGGGGCTGAATGAGGGGACAGGCATCAGTGAGTGGGCTAGAAGACCCTCCATATATGTAGATGAAGAAGAGATGAATACTTTTAGACCAGGAAGTTCCTCCTTCTGCTTTGCATCAAGCCTGGGAAGTGTTAAACATATGTCACATGAAACTTGCTGAACTTAAGCTAAAATGTTGTCACAAATCAGTACTTACTAGAAACGATATCCTTACAAACAAGAACAATGCCTACTCTGTTTTTGTATCATTAAAATATTCATGAAGGGCTTATATACGAGGCACTATTAAATGAGTGAGTCAATGAAAAGTTAAACCTATCTATATGGTAGATAGTACCTTTTCTTCCAGCACAAATCAAAGACAGACAGGTTCAGATCAAGAGAAGACTGACACATCAAGTTATTTCTGGAATGGAAAATGTGAATTTTGTTAAGCTTCTGTTCCTAAGGTGATTAAAATGAATGTTAATGCCACTCTTTTTCAGAAACCAAAAATCCCAGGCCAAGTGAAAAAAAACAACAACCAACCAACCAAATAAACAAAAAAACCCATTGCTGATTAGGAAAAATAAAAAGTACACTGGCATTTTCTGAAGTCATTTCAGAAGAGGAAATCTCAAGCCAGGGTTTGAGAATTTGAATCTGTTTTTTTGTTTGTTTTTTTTTTGTAAAGACAGAGTCTCACTTTATGACCCTCGGTAGAGTGCCGTGCCCTCACACAGTTCACAGCAACCTCCAACTCTTGGGCTTAAGCGATTCTCTTGCCTCAGCCTCCCAAGAAGCTGGGACTACAGGCACCCGCCACAACACCCAGCTATTTTTGGTTGCAATTTGGCCGGGGCCGGGTTTGAACCCGCCACCCTCAGTATATGGGGCCGGCGCCCTATCAACTGAGCCACAGGTGCCACCCCTGAATCTGTTTTTAAAAGTGCTCTCTAGCCCTTCCTAAGAACAGGTCCATAGTAGGTAGCCCAGCACTATCTCATCTGGTAAATTGGAACAGTGGTAGTACCTACCTAACACCCTTGTGAGGGTTGTGTGAACTCAAATAGGTGAGACACCTGGACAGTTCCTGGCATGAAGGGCTTAGTTCAGGGTAAAACTTTCTCTTAGAGCCCTCCCCTTCATTACTGGTTTTGTTTAGGAATGCACAGTCTAGGGTTTCGGTGTGGAATCCTCTGGAGACTAATACAACAGTGCCATCTGGTGACCACTTTACCATAATCTACAACTTTCTAAGGGCAAGAGAAAGAGCATCAGAGGATTTAAATGAAAATACTTTCCTTTGATATTATTAGAGAGAATTTTTCCATCATTATTGTAAATAACACTCTTTTACAGAAAATTCAGAAATAATTAAATCCTCGAAGATTAGGTAAAATCTATATTATTTTTCACTTTACTACCTTCAGAAAGCAGCTAAATTTACCTTTGTCAGCATCTCTTAAAAAAGCATTATGGAACATGAACTCTGTTAGAGGTATTGAAAGTTGAAAAAGCACTCTGTTCTTCTTGGACAAAATAAATTATAAAATTGTAAAAAATGTATAAATATAAGTCTAGGAAATCATGACTATTTTATGCATGAGGGACATAAAAATAAATATAGCTTATTCCTTCATTGTCTATTCTTTTTCCTCCTTTATATTTATTTTGAAACCAAGGATTTTTCACCAGCAGCCTACAGATGTATTTTAGGAAATTCCTAAAAGCCTTTCATTTTGAAGTAAAAATTTTTGTGCATGTGGGATAGTGGTAGTGGAGATGGCATTATCATTATTTTTTAAATCTTGAAGAAATAACAGAACTTCTGCTCTAAAGAAACTATGATATAACATGGGTGCAATGTTATGAACATTTGTGCCTTCTCAAAATTATGTTGAAATCCTTATCCTTAAAGTCATGGTATTAAAATTAAAAGAGGTTTGAGAAAGTTGGTTTGCCCCTTCTTCCATGGGAGGACACATAGAGAAGGCACCATCTATGAACAGGTCTTCACCAGGCCCTAAATCTGCTGGTGACTGGATCTTGGACTTTATAGCCTCCAGAACGTTGAACAATAAATTTCATCTGTTTATAAATTTCCTAATCCAAAGCATTTTGTTATGGCAGTCCAAATGAACTTGACTGTGGTAAAATTAAGGCCACAATCTTAGTCTTAGTCTTATTTTCTCATACTCTCCAATAAATCTATTTTTCCAGGCTTTTCTTCTAATTTTCTATTCTCCAAGTGCAATGTAAACCAATGTTCATATAGGAAAATGGTATATGCGGGCTTTCCAGAAAGTATCCAGTCAGATACTATGAAAAATAGAGACATCCATGCCTGGATACATTACAAACATCCTTTATATATGTAACATGTTCTCAGAGCCTGGACACTGGCTCCATCCACACCCTTCCTTAGGTACCTACATATATTCTAAAGCATGAAGATGCCATGTAGAAAATTACCTTGATACCCTGGTAGCCTCCAAGTACACTATCATGCAAGTTATACTAGCAGTCATGAAACGGAAAGGCTCATGAGCCAAATACAGATGCCCAAAGCATAGGGCTCCTTAAATCAATTTAAAACCCTCAACAAGTAATGAAGGGGGAGGTTGACTCATTGAGGGTAGTGTGCAAGAGGGGTGGGGTGCACCAGTTGAATGTTGAACATTCGTACATCCTCCCTTTTCCTCTACCACATCATTCTTTTCCTCTGATGATGTGTCGCAAGCACCAGAATTGGTCTGAGCAAGGAGGGCAACAAAAGGAGGGAGCCAATGGAACATGGTTAATCCTTCTGAGAGAAACAGGGCCACATAGTTGAAATTCACTAATTACCCTGATGAGCTGTTGCAGGTACCAAAGTGGACATCTCAAAAGAGTAAATTAAGACACAGTGAATATTGAATGCCTCAGATTTTTCATGTATATTTATTGCATTGTAAATATATGGTGTTTTCTTGGTCTTACTATTCCTTTCTATTTTGTTTACACTCACACGCTTTACTCAGTTTATCTGTCTTAAAAGTTACTTAATTTGCTGTTAGACACTTAGTAAGCATTTCATTCACCCCACTTATTTTCCCATTTTCTGTAGTGACTAGAATATTTTTGAACAATACAGTAAACGCATATTACAGAATGGAATATTCTTGGCCCTTGAGTGTGAGTTCCAAGCTAGCATGAATGATTCTGGACCAGAGAAAGATTGCTTTTACTTATATGCTACCACAGTCATCCATAGCTTGAGGCATACCACTTTTGACTTTGGATGACCTGGAGTTCAGTCTTTGCAGGAATATACACCATAGGCATCAAAAGAAATTTCTTTATTGTTATGTTTAACTCTATATTTCCTGACCTTCACACAAGATGCATCAAGTAGCTGGTGGATGATAGGTCTGTTTAGAAATAAGAGCTGAGTGGTCTCTCAATCCCTAAGTATAAGAATTAGCCTGTGGCTCAGTGAGTAGGGCGCCGGCCCCATATGCTGAGGGTGGCAGGTTCAAACCCAGCCCCGGCCAAAATGCAACAGAAAAATAGCTGGGCGTTGTGGCGGGCGCCTGTAGTCCCAGCTGCTCGGGAGGCTGAGGCAAGAGAATCACGTAAGCCCAAGAGTTAAGAGGTTGCTGTGAGCCGTGTGACGCCACGGCACTCTACCCGAGGGCGGTACAGTGAGACTCTGTCTCTACAAAAAAAAAAAAAAAAAAAAAAAGAATTAGGGAGAGTAGGGGCAGGCCGGGGTAGATCTGGTTGAACTATTTCCCCATAAGAACCCACAGTGGCTTTCTCAGTTTGCTTTGCATGAAGAGAATGTTCCTCTCTCTCTTTTTTGTCAACACTGGATGATCCTCTCTTTGAGGAATTCCAGTACTGTACCAGGTTAAATATAAACCCTACTCCCTCCTATCCGCCCTCCTCCCCCATTGGTCTCTGGAAGAAGGCAGAAAAACCACAACAGACCTACTTGATTGATTTTATTTTCATTTTTTATTGAAAGCTTCATCAAAGAAAACAGAAGTTTAAACCTAACATCCACTGATCTACAGAAAGCCCAAGGAATGGGGGAAATGGTATCTAACTTGACTGTGGTACAGATGAAAAAAATTAAAAATAAAACCAGAAACACCTTAGAATTACAGAACTTCCATGACAGTCAGTGACAGCAATACAAAAATGCTCTTAAATAAAGCCCCAAATTGAATGATGTTTCAGAAGTTCCATGAAATCTAATATGGCCTGAAATAGGGATTTAAAAGAAGCTGTGTCCCGTTCTTAGTAGATGAGAGATACCTCATAGCAAGTATTTTCACATTTTTAAAAATTAAGACTCCAATATATTCTTATTTTTCTTTTTAAATAAATGGAAGTAGTTATTTCCAGAATGGAGAAAACTTTTTCAAGTGTCTCTTTGAAATAATTCTTATAGTTCCTGAAAAGTATGAAATAACTCCTTTTTGAATACATGCAGAAATAATATATTTGGGGGAGGAGAACAGAGCATCAGTCTTAATAATCTGAGATCAGAGGGGTTAAAATGCAAAGTATAACACTAAAGTTACACTTAGGACATTTTAAAAATTTGATATAATCATTAAAAATATCCACTGGAGTGTCAAAGTCATTTAGCCTCAAAACAAATATGCAAAGTCAAAAAATAACAAAAGCAATGTTACTTTTTTGTCAAATATTTAAGATAGGAATAAGAGCACACATTAAATCAAAAACTACTATTATAGTCTCATAAGAGAAATTGTATTGACTTGTTCTACTCGTTTAAATTTAGTGGAGTATATAAAATCAAAACTTCTTTTTATGGAAGCCACATTTTTTAGCTCTATTTTTTTTTTCTTTTATATTCTGTAAGAATACAGCTAACTCTCAATTATTTGTGGTAGATGGGAAGAAGACATTATGGATAACCAAAATTCATGATGCATAATGCATCGATATTAATTTCACCAATGACTTCAAACTCCCTTGATAAATCAATACTTAATAAGAAACAAAATAATCTGATTTGAGTTTTATTTTCAATTTTTTTTGTCCATCCTCTAGGAGAAATGCTAATAAAGGAGCCCAAGCCCTAAAAGTTGAAAAGAAATGACAAAATATATTCACAAAGTAGATAATTAGCCCTTCAAAAATTGAGAGTGACTGTATTTATGCACGAGTCAGAATTAGAGAAAGAATAAGAAAATCCAAGTGCCACTCAGTGGCGTAGTGGTGCTTGCTGAAGACTCCAAGCTTGACTGCACTTCTGCTTCAGCTTGAAAGCTTTCTGAGTGGAACAAATTTCTCTTGATACATTATTTTCCCTCCAAGAAATAACCAGAAATAAATATTGAAAGTCATCTATCCCTTTTTGCAACAGTAAGCATCCATATGTTTTGGTATAAAACAAAAGATAAAAGAAATCATTCATCTGGTGTGAACTTCCCTTCCCCACATCTTAAGAGGTCCCTGGGGCCCCTTGAGGATTTTGTACTAAGCTTTTGTATTTTCTTGAACTCTTTGTAATCCAAAAAAAAAAAAAGCCATGACCAAGCACATTTGGATTAAGGGACCACATTCATATTTAAGAATGTTTGGTCACAAATGCTAAACTTGAGTCAGATCCAAGGTCTTCTAATGGCACAGTGGATTTTATTTGTTAAACAGATTGACTCATTAATGAAATCCCATTATCACTTTCCCACAGGAAGAGTATTGTGTATAGAGTCAATGAACCTATTTAAATTCTGCCAATCCCTCAGATTGAGGTAAGAAACCATCAGTTAGCTCAAAATTTTGAAGCATGCCAGCCACAATAATATGAAAAACAAAAATCTCACCCTTTACCTCTACTGTAGATAGTAGAGGTAATAGTGAGAATAGTAAAATAGTAAAAATCAAGGTTCTATGACATGATTAAACTTTATTACATTGTATGATTCCTCAAATATGCTGAATGTTGTTACATGTAGTATATATTATTATTTCTTTCCTTGATTTAAAATCCTATTTAAAATTATCACTGGATACCCACTTAAGAATTTCCTCTCTGCTTATCAGCTCATCTGCAGTGGTTCATGAACTCAAATTAAGAATGAACTGAATTGTCAAATGTACTTTTAGTCTCTTACTAACATCATAATCTGTCTAGACAGCCTATTGAAACTTCTCAATTATGAAGAAGACTGTAAGAGTCCTATTTAAATCAAATTTCACTTTTCATTAAAGAAAACTTTAGGCCACTATATAATGTATATTGGTATATGGCATACATCCTAATGATTGAGATAAAGTCTTGTTTTTTGGAAAATGAAGTACTTTTTTGGCTATATATGGATTGAAAGTGATTTTAAAGAAGTTTTGCAAGGGGGTCAACAACATATTTTATAGGCATAGTGAAATAATGTGAACATCCTATTCCATCCAGCCTTCTTCAGTTTTCATACTTCCATCTAATAGAAGTTTATTTAACACCATGCAATTTTTCATTAGAAAAAGGTGGAAGTGAGTCATATGTTTTCAAATGTGGTGGTTCTGCTAAGGTCACCAGAAGAAGTAATTCATGTGAAATATGAAGACCACATTTGTAACTATTGAAATCTACCAAAGAAATGAATTAATTCTGGCTAAACTGGAGTCAGGTAGAGCATGTTTTTAAAGAATATTACATTATTTGCAATATTTGAGACATGTTAGCATTCAAGGACAAACTGTCTTCAGCACCTGCTAGTATTACCATTAATTCACATATGGTCTATTATGTTGTCTTTGGGGAGCTCCCAGTTAGCCTCCCCTGACACCTTATTATTATGAAAAGAAAATCCACCTTGCCATTGATCATGTAACTAGAGTTTGGATGAGACAGTGTTTATCTAATTTGGATTCTGACTTTAGTTTGCTTCTTGATGTTTGGGCTAAGTGTTGGCAATTAAAAGGAAAAACTGAAACATCTGAATAAATGCTTAAAAATCTGGTGATCCAGAATACATAAAAAATGAACTTTAATTAAAAAAAAATTATAGTCCTAAATAAGACTACAATCATACATATATTGTTCATTAATTAGAATCCTAACATCTGCTTCATTGAACAGATATTTGGTTTGCTTTGTTTTCATACAATGTAATGCGGCTTACCTGTTGATGCTTTTTTCTCCCCTATAATTGGCTCTTCAAACAATTCTTAGCTAAGATGACAGGAAACGAGAGGGGGTATGTTGAATATATGCCATTTTTCCATTTTTTTCCTTTTTTGGTTTGAAATAATATAATTTATAAACTGGCATGACATAAATGATCAAAACACAAAACATATATGGATAGGTAAAATGACAGGTAATTTCCTTATATATGAAGTGGCTTAAAAAAATCAAGATTATTGAAATTTCATAGCTGAGAAATGTATAAATAAAGCAGCAGTTTTGAATAGAAACAGGAAGTTACCTAGGCACATTCGTCAGCCACATGGTAGCTACCTCTTAGCCTCATTGCTGATTGTGTAAATGAGACTTTCTTTGTATCACATTAATACGTGTTTTTGGTTTTGTTTTTTGTTTTTGACAGAAACAAAATAAAGCATGTTGGTTTCATATTCAAATGAATTATGCCCAGGATAATCCTTATTTATACAAAGAGTTCAGAGAGTGGAAAAGAAAAACAGAAAATATGGTTTCCATACATATTTTTTAAAACCCTGAAACTGAGGGCCCTTTTCAAACATAAAACTTAAGTGCCACCCTTACAATGAATGGGAAGCTGAAGGTTAAAACAGAAGAAAGTATACATAATCTTAGCGTTTTCTCTAATGCATGGAGAATCATAATGAAAATGGTTGTGACCAGTTTGGATTTCTCTGTAGCACATACTACATTCTCCTGCAGACACTTTGCTTCTAATTTGGCTACAAAGATATGGAGTCACTGTCTGGTTTCAGCTTCTAATTCATGGGGTTGCAAATAAGAGAAACCAGGTCTATATAAATAGTGGAATATTAACAATTTCCCTTGAGTCAACTTTGTTACTCATGTTGATATAAAGGGAATATGATTTATCTTTAAAATTTTAGTTTTTAAAAACCTACCCTGTTTTCTTATATAGTACACTTAACACATTTCCCTCTTTCTTCTGGGCTAAGACAGGTCTCTGTGACTTCCTTAGTTTGTGGAAGAAGTTTTACAGATTTGATTCAAATAGTTCATTGTGAAAGCAATCTAGTGAATGGTTCAATTAAAAAATTCCATCCCACACTCCACTCTTTAATTTCAGCAAAACTGTACAGGTTGAACACACATTTCATGAATCAAAAATGTAGATATATTTTCTAGATAAGTCAATTTAATTTATTTTAGACAAAGTTTTGCATCATTTTGAATGCAAATATGCCCACTTTGGCTTCAATGATTGATCAAACTTATTCTTTTGGTGCTTGTTTATATAAATCATTCACTTTCTTGATTGTCAACTAGCATCTTAAGAGCATCCTTAAATTCCAAGAGAATCCTCAATTTTATTGGTCCTTCTTGCCTCAGAGAGTTAAATGAAATAAAAAGGTCTGTGTTGTCTGTCTTTCTGGCAACACTTGGATATGAAAATACAGTGAAAACAGGCAAAAAGAAGATACCTCCTCCCCAATTGCAAAATCAAGGTGGCTATTGACAATGACAAAGACTGAGGTGAAAAGACAAAAAGCAGAGGTGCTGAAATGTAGAAGGAAGACTGTTGTTACAAAAGCAATGACATCTTTTCAGGAGATCACTCACCATTTCACAGACTATCTTTAAGCTTTTTTGACAAGTGACCTTTCAGACCAGGTTCAGAAATGGTCTTTAGTTCAAATTTTAGATAAAGAAATGTCAACCTGTTAGACAAATGTCTTGGCTTATTGGTGTCCATTAATACAGGTTTCACTACTCAAGACAGTTAGCAAGCAACTGCTCACAGAATTCAAACCATTTGGTTCTATCAGTCGGCATCCAGAATGCTTCACGCTGGAACTGCTGAACACAGCAAGTGTGAGCTTCTACTATCAATGAATATGCATTTAAAGGAAAGCAAAGTTTTTTTTTGTTTTTTGTTTTGTTTTGTTTTGTTTTTTGCAATATGTAAAACACCAGTGGAAGATAGTTTAAACAAACAACAAAATAAGAACTGGTCCGGCCATGTGGGTCAAATAAATTTTTTTAAAAAAGAAAAGAAAAGAAAAGAAAAACAACCTCTATCCTCTGGACTGTAATAGGGTGTCACTTCATCTTTGGTATAAAATAGGCCATCCATAGGCTGAATTTGATCACAACTAGGAAAGACTACAGAAATTGTCAACAATTTCTCTACCTATTGCTTTTTTTGTTTTTTTTTTATTTTTTTGCACTTTTTGACCATAAGCTCCTATCTACTTAAGTTTTTTTAATGCTCTTAAGCTAAGTTTTGCAATGTGACAAGCAAAGCTGACTAAAAACTTTGTAAAGCTCATAAAAAAGACTGCAGATAAAAAGCACTAATGCTTTTGCTAGCAATCACGCTTTGTAAATTAAAAAAATCTGCATTCTGCCTCCCAAACACGCATTATTTCTAATGCAGTTGTTTTTAAACCAACATTAATAACTTTACTGTAAAATGTTTTAGCCTTCTAGAGTGATTCGTGTCAACACTTCAGACAAAGTTCATGAAAAGTCCCAGCATTTCCCCAATTCTTGCAGTTGCCCTGGTTTCTTTTATCAACAAATTTTCTTCAAATGAAGAAAAACATTTTCATTTAAACTGTACAGTTTCTTTTTCACCCTAAAAACTCAGTCTTAAACTTCTGTACCAGCTAAAGCTGGCACAATATTTCAATTCTCTCTTGATTTTTTTAAACAAGACGTTGACAGCTTGCCTCGAGAGCCTTTGACGTCCTTAAAATTAAGGCAATTAAGATTCAAGATAAACCTTACCTAAATATTTCTAAGAAAAAATAAAATACAAAAATCAACCCACTAGATTTAAACAAGAAGAATAAAAGAGAGACAGAGTAGCTTAATTATTGAGGAAGACAATTTGTTTCCATTCTGTTTGCCCACCTCTTGACATCCGGTTTTCTGTTAAAAAAAAAAAAAAAAAAATCTATCTACAGCTTCTTCAAAATTTGAATTCAAATGTTCTTCCAGATAAAATGTCAACCTTCAATGTTTTGTCTTACAGTTTTTTTTTTTTCCTCTTCTGGGATTTTTTTTTTTTTTAATTAAAAATATGATGGCAAAAATAAATTGTCAAACCACATGAAGGAACTATTTGCACAGCACATAAAAACTTGGTTTTCATTGGGTAAAGTATAAAATTAAAAAGAAAAAAAAAGCATTCCATTGACGCCTGTGCAAACTGGAAGCCAACTTCTTGTTCAATGAAGTTTCTTTATTCAAGGCAAAGTTTCAGACGGACATTCTTCATTCCTCTTTATGGTCTGTAAAAAAAATTGAATAAGTGTGGTCATTATATCTAAGTAACCTTGCAATAATCTTTTGTGTTCTTTTCCAATGAGACCTCTTTAAAAGATTCCAACTTTAAAATATAAGCCAGTCTCAAAAGAAATTGCAAAAGTACATTGCACCAATAAGATTGTCAAATTCAGCCACTTCCACACAGATACATATTTGAGCCAGAGACAGTTTGTTTACATTGAACTAAAGGTTAACAGGACAAGACTTTGTTCTAATTTTTTTTTATTCTAAGGCAATAAATAATAAAAGTGTACCCTAGATATACCCAAAGATGCAGTGCTCCCCATGAGCTTGGAACCTAGTTCTTAATGTCTGGCTCATGTTGAGTTACACAGATAATTTGAGTAATTCTATCCCCTCTGAATGACCATGAGATTCATCCTTAACTCAGTAAATAAATATGTGATTCTCTAGTGTTTTTCAACCTTTTTTTAATCTCATGGCACATTTGACCCTACAGTTAAATTTCCTCAGCACACATACATTATGTTGATCAAAGAAAGAGAAAAACAAACATATATATATATATACACACTTACCATGCTTTGAACTTCTTTAGAAAATAATTAATGATATTTACAATTTTTTCGTGGTACACCGGTGCACTACAGCACACCAGTTGAAAATCACTGCTCTACTCTGTACCCAAGATATCTAGGCTGTAATTTCTTGTAGTTTTCACCAAGTCTGTTCACATAAGCCTTATTGGCTAGGAAATAAGACAGTTAAGAGGTCAATGAAGTTTTATTCTTTTTCTTTTCCCCTTCTTTTCCTTCTTGTTCATGTCCCCATCAAAATTATAAACTGGTGAGAATAAGGAGTATATTTTACTTCCATGTTTTATTCTTTTGGTAGAGTGATATATACATAATAGGTGCTTAACTAGACAAATGTCATTTTACTATATGTTACTTTGCTTAGTCCAGTCCAAATAATGACCTCAGCTACTATCCCAGCTACCATGCAGGGTTAAGCTTCTAATGGGTTGACTTTCACTCCTTAGCTCTATCTGCCCGCAGATTACAATTGGGTTAAATAATTTCAGAGTGGAAAGAATCTTTATTTTATTTATTTATTTATTTATTTTTTATTGTTGGGGATTCATTGAGGGTACAATAAGCCAGTTTACACTGATTGCAATCATTAGGTAAAGTCCCTCTTGCAATCATGTCTTGCCCCCATAAAGTGTGACACACACCAAGGCCCCACTCCCCTCCCTCCGCCTGTAGATCATATGAAAGCTTCTTCCCCAGGGTGTAGGATGAGGGCAGAAAGTTACGTGGGTTTTTCTGACACCAGGTTGCTTAATTCAGTAAACAAGGGTTTGGGGTTGCTAGGTCTAGTTTTACAGATTGTTCACAGACGCAGAACTGAAGGAGTGGAGGATAAGTTCCAGTCTACCATCGCTCCCTAAGCAATGCACTTGGTGCAGAGCTGCACCCAAACTTCACCAAAAAAAGCCTTTGACAATGTCTTAAACTGTATCATATTGAGGCTGAGATGGCCTTTCTAGAAAAAGGTCTCCTTTTCCTAATTTGCAAAAAGCTGTTAACTGTGCCAGCTGTAGCTATTAGAAGCCTGATTAACTTGTTTCTTAAAACATGCAAGCTACTCGTTGATTCACTGAATATTTATTTTTTGCCAATCGTTTAAGTCTCTAGAAATTCATCCTTCCCCCCCCGTGTTATATAAGAAAATGAGATTTCTTCTAAGAAGGAATGCAACTATAATTTTTATAGAGCAATAATAAGGGATGTTTACTAGTCTAGAAACCATGGTTTATATTTTAGCTCACTTTGTCTAGAAAGAATTCCTCTATTTCTTAAAATCTATATCGCTATGTGAACAAAACTTTTTATTGTTTTTATTTTTTCTTTTGGTGTGTGTGTGTGTGGGGTGTCTGTACTTCATTTCCACTCCCTTGTTCAATCTTGTGTATTGTGTAGAAACTGCCTAAAAACATCACAAACCTCTTTAACAGATGCTCAATGAATAGTGACTTACTCAGTGGACTATAGTGCAAAGAAGACTCTCACTGCTCAGGTACTAGATAATCACTGATCTTAGAAGCATCAGTATTTCTGTACCAGGTTGGAGCTACCCTGTTTCCCCGAAAATAAGACATCCTCCAAAAATAAGACCTACTTAAAGGAAAGATAAGACGTCCCCTGAAAATAAGACCTAGCGCATCTTTGGGAGCAAACCTTAATACAAGACACTGTCTTATTTTCGGGGAAATAGGGTAGCTTTTTTAGGTTTTATAACCTACTGAAAAACGTAACATTTCCAATAGTCCTTTTTCATAATTGGTCCTTAAAATGGCTTCATTGCTATATGAAAACAAATGAGAAATACATCATGGTACTTTACATGTTCATGTTTGAAGAAAGAAGTAGTTGCCATTCATATTTACCTAATGCTTATGGATTTCACTCATAAAGATAGAAGGGTTCTAAAATGTCAAGTGCAGAATCTTTAGCAACAAGAATATTTTAAGATGGACTGTAAGATTAGAAATAAAATGGATTTCAACATAAAAAGAAGAATCATGTGAAAGGGATAATGAGTATGAAAACATTTGCAAACTGTGAAGCACAGTGCATGTGAAGTGTATTATGTTACCCATGACATATGAAATGTATGTGTATTAGCAATTCAGAAAACATATTATTACTCATAAACTTAAAGTACATAAAGGACATAATTTACACATTGTTAGTATACTGACAGTGTATAGGAGTTTGGTATGTACAGCAGGTCAGTTAGCCAGAGAAGATTTGAAGAATAAAAAGAACTTGCAATACCCAATTTGAGATTAGGGCCTTCTAAGGTCAGAGTCAATGTTGATAAAATAGGAGTTTCACTGAATTTAAAAATATAGAGTTCTTTCAAATCCCTTCTCTCCCAAAAAGAAAAGAAAATAAAACAAACAAACAACAAAAACAACCCAGTGAGTAGTCTAGACCATAGAAATCCATAATCCTCTTAACCTAGTTTTTTTAAGAATTGAAGAAGTCTTAAAAATCATTAAACAATAATATTTTCCACAGGAATATCTGACAAACTAGCTTCATATGCTGTATAAAAATAGGAGTTTTATGGTCCAAAGTGAGAAATAAAATCCTTAGCCCCCCAACCAACTGAACAGACCCCTCTTGGCCAAGTAGACTCCAGAGAAACATCAGAACTGAGTTGTTGGCCATGACCAAATGGGAAGGCAGAGTGCCTTCTTGCACTCCCTGCCTTACACCGCTTCCTCTTCCCTCCAAGTCATTAGGCTTTCTTTCCTAAGAGTTAAATGCAAACCAGCCCTTTGGAAAGACTTGTTCCACTGCTGATTTCAAACCACAGCCTAAGGATCCTCTTCCCTTTTAGGTGTTTTGACTTAATAACTGACCAGCGTTCCTTCCTGATAAGAGACCCTTGACCACGGAGTGGTTCTGGGCAGTCTACACTTGTACAGTGAGGGTTTTTGTGTCTTCTGCTTCACATTTTGACATGAAGGGAGTAATGCCATCCTTGGATTAGGCTAATGTCACCATTTTTTGGAGTTGGTTTCCAAGAAACTGCACAGAGCCCTACTGGGCATGCTTATGTTTCTACTTTTATAAATATTAATTACTCATCCTGTAGCTTGTTAAATATATATATTTGGCCACTCTGCCCACTATAAATTACTATTCCTTTACCATTCCCTGGAAGTGCTTGCTCTTGGGTTCTGGCTGGAGTCTGTGTTTTGCAGGCTGCAACCCTTTATGAAAAATAAAGCTCTCCTTTACAAATTCAGACCTGTTATTCCTTAGCTGATGAGTGTGGGAAAATACTGCACACTGTATTCCCATTTCTAAATTATCCACAGGTAAACTAAATAAGTGGTAGGGCACCACAGAAAAGGGTACCTACGTTTTTTAGAAATGTTTTTGAAAGAATGTAATCTTTTGAGGGTGGAGACAAGATGGCTGACTGAAGCCAACTTTCTACAGAGGCTCCCATCCAGAAGGAGAGTTAAAGGACAGAAATTTAGCAAGTAACCTGGTGGATTAGAGCTGCACCAAGACAGAAGGTTGAAGAATGCACATCAACCCCGCTGAGGCGAGCTGCGACCCCAAGGATACAAACAAAAGGTACAAAATCCATCACCAACCAGATGGGAGTCCCCTCCCCCATGAGGATGGCTCAGAGTGCCCCACAAACAAACGAGCAGAGTTCAAAGGTCCTCCCACTACACTCCACAGGACAGACCCTCTAAAAACTGGACCTACCTCCCCTACTAGAGTGCCACGGCATTTTCCTGCCAGGCATAAAACTGTATAGAACTGTATATATTCTCTACCTGCAATTCTGAGCTCCCAACACTCCCCTCAACTCTCACTCTGAGGTCTGGAGGCCTGCCCCCGAGGAGTCCAGATTCTTGGGTGATTTCTCAAGGGGTGTGGACAGGGTCTAAACTGCAGCTCATCTGTGCTGATTCTGCAGCATGGGAGTGAGGAGAGGAGGGTTGGCTGAGAGGGAACCACACTGGAGCGGCGGTGCCCCAAGGTGCAGAGCAGCAGCTGTTTTTGGCAACAATAGGGCTCACACCCGGATATTCCAAAGCCACATTCCCTGTCTCCCTGGGCAACCAGAGGAGGCCGGACATTTTCTCAGGTGGCAACCACCATAGAACAGATCTGGGACGGAAAGGCAAGCCCCATGAGAAAAGGGTTTGCCTGAGGTGGTACCAACCTGGGTGGAGCGCGGAGACTAGAAATGCACACGCAGAGCTGGGAAGTTCCCAGGGCAGGGTGGACACAAAGGACCACTTTACTGAAACTAAGACGAACTCAGGCCTCAGGGGATCGTCAGCCTATAGACGAAGGCAAGAAGCTAGAACTGACAGCTAATCAAATACAAACCTGCAGGAGCAAAGACAGGGCCTGAGGTGCAGGCTATGGGAACTCAAAACAGCTTCTCTTCTGCAGTGGAATTTAGCAGGGACAGAAACAAATCCCTACAAAGTTATTCTGTACTGTTCTGTCAGTAACATCAATCAGGGGCGGGGCTGAACTGAGTGAACACCTCCCATCCTCTAAAAAGCACCCAGGGTTGTCAGTCCTCACCTCCCCCTGCTGGATAGAGGCAGAGCGCAGCAGCCTGGCTGAGCAGAAATAGATTTCCTTGTGATTTAGGCAGGTACAACCCCCTGGAATATCTGTTCACTAGAGGCAACCAGGTAACAGCCCTGCGGGGCTATCAGTGACTGGGTGTGACAGAGGTGCAAGGTGGGGAAGGAGGCATCAACCTTCCCTGACTAATCTATTTGCTGGGTGGGTTCTCCTGATTCCATGGAGCACCGGAGCAAGCCATATCTGAGTTGTCATCAGAACCCTGCAATCCAGTTGCCAGAGACCTTTTAAACTCTCCCACCTGAGACAGGTGCTGACTGAGACAATTGATTTGGACCTTTTGAACTGAGCTAATGACTCAAGGACTATTTAAGTGGTGCCCTGGGTATGTGGTTGTAGGAAGGTTTGATTTCCCTTTTCCAATTGTTGCCTGTGGGGGCAGGGTGACTTAATTGCTGATATTTATCCACAGCTTGGACTTCAACCCAGACTAACTGTTTCACTAGGGTTGGACAGAGAGAAGCTAAAATAAGACATAACCACTTAGCCCCATCACACCAAACAGGTCCCCAGTTTCTCAGGCCATAGCACTGTACGGGTCATCGACAAAGCTCCAGGGCAAAAATCAAATGGTGTAAAACCATCATGGTGCGGAATCAGCGGAAAAACTCTGGTAACATGAATAACCAGAATAGATCAACCTCCTGCCCGCCCCCCCCAAGGAAAGATATGGCAGATGTAACTGAAGATCCCATGCATAAACAGCTGGCCGAATGTCAGAAATCAAATTCAGAATTTGGATTGCAAACAAGATTAATAGAATGGAGGAAAATTTGGAATTAGAAATTCGAGGAGCAATTCAAAAGTCGGAATTAGAAATTCCATGATAAATTCAAAAGTTGTCTCAAGAATTTAACGAATTTAAAGACAAAACAACCAAAGATTTTGACGCACTGAAGCAAGAATTTGCAGCCCTCAAAGATCTGAAAAATACAGTAGAATGCTTCAGTAACAGAGTGGAGCAAGCAGAAGAAAGGATTTCTGACATTGAAGACAAAGCCTTTGAATGCTCCTAAACTCTCTAAGAGGAAGAGAAATGGAGAGCAAAAATGGATCACTCCCTCAGAGAGCTCTGGGATAACTTGAAGAAGGCTAATATCCACATCATTGGAATCCCTGATAGTGATGAAGTGGCCTCGCTTGGCAAAGAGGCCCTTCTCCATGAAATTATGAAAGAGAATGTTCCAGACATGCCAAGAGATTCTGAAATTCAGGTAGCAGACAGTTTCAGAAACACAGCACAACTCAATCCGAATAAGACATCCCCCAGGCATATCATAATTAACTTCACTAAAGTTAATATGAAGGAGAAAATTCTGAAAGCAGCCAGACGTAAGAAATTCATTACCTACAAAGGAAAGAATATTAGAATGACTGCAGATCTCTCTGCTGAAACTTTTCAAGCCAGAAGAGGGTGGTCATCGACTTTTAATCTTCTGAAGCAAAATAACTTTCAACCCCGGATCCTGTATCCAGCTAAACTGAGTATGTGGAAATTAAATATTTTAATGACATTCATATGTTGAAGAAATTTCCCACAACCAAACCAGCTCTTCAGGATATTCTCAGACCTATCCTCCATAATGACCAGCCCAATCCTCTACCACAAAAGTAAAGTCACTCAGAAACTTTGGATCAAACTCCAACTTCCACAGTGGCAAAAGGATTAAAAATTTCCCCTGGACTTTCAAAAAACTCGATACTCAAAATTTTACCAGGCTTATCAATATTATCCATTAATGTGAATGGTTTAAACTGTCCTCTAAAGAGGCACAGGTTAGCTGACTGGATACAAAAACTCAGGCCAGATATTTGCTGCATACAAGAATCACATCTTACTTAAAAGATAAATATAGACTCAGGGTGAAAGGATGGTCGTCCATATTTCAGGCAAATGGTAATCAAAAAAAGCAGGTGTGGCAATTCTATTTGCAGACACGATAGGCTTTAAGCCAACAAAAGTAAGGAAGGATAAGAATGGTCACTTCATTTTGTTAAGGGTAATACTCAACAGGATGAGATTTCAATTATTAATATATATGCACCCAACCGAATGCACCTCAATTTGTAAGAGAAACTCTAACAGAAATGAGCAACTTGATTTCCTCCAGCTCAATAATAGTTGAAGATTTCGACATTCCTTTGACAGTGTTCAATAGATCCTCCAAGAAGAAGCTGAGAAAAGAAACTGTAGATTTAAACCTAACCATCCAACATTTGGATTTAGCAGACATCTACAGAACATTTCATCTCAACAAAACTGAATACACATACTTCTCATCAGTCCATGGAACATACTCAAAAATCAATCACATCTTAGGTCACAAGTCTAACCTCAG
Source organism: Nycticebus coucang (assembly GCF_027406575.1). Taxonomy (NCBI): domain Eukaryota; kingdom Metazoa; phylum Chordata; class Mammalia; order Primates; family Lorisidae; genus Nycticebus; species Nycticebus coucang. The sequence continues at coordinate 73,982,193 of NC_069787.1, read as the reverse complement.
TAAATTTAAAGAAATAGAAATTATTCCTTGCATCTTCTCGGACCACCTTGGAATAAAAGTTGAACTCAGTAACAACAGGAATCTGCATACTCATACAAAAACATGGAAGTTAAATAACCTTATGCTGAATGATAGCTGCATCAGAGATGAGATTAAGAAGAAAACTACCAAATTTTTGGAACAAAATGACAATGAAGACACGAATTCTCAGAACCTCTGGGATACTGCAAAGGCAGTCCTAAGAGGGAAATTAATAGCACTGCAAGCCTTCCTCAAGAGAATGGAAAGAGAGGAAGTTAACAACTTAATGGGACATCTCAAGCAACTGGAAAAGGAAGAATATTCCAACCCCAAACCCAGTAGAAGAAAAGAAATAACCAAAATTAGAGCAGAATTAAATGAAATTGAAAACAAAAGAATTATACAACAGATCAATAAATCAAAAAGTTGGGTTTTTGAAAAGTTCAGTAGAATAGATAAACCTTTGGCCAACCTAATCAGGAGAAAAAGAGTAAAATCTCTAATCTCATCAATCAGAAATGACAAAGACGAAATAACAACAGACTCCTCAGAAATTCAAAAAATCCTTAATGAATATTACAAGAAACTTTATTCTCAGAAATATGAAAATCTGAAGGAAATTGACCAATACTTGGAAGCACGTCACCTTCCAAGACTTAGCCAGAATCAAGTGGAAATGTTGAACAGGCCAATATCAAGTTCCGAAATAGCATCAACCATACAAAATCTCCTTAAAAGGAAAAGCCAGGGACCAGAGGGCTTCATGTTAGAATTCTACCAAACTTTTAAAGAGGAACTAGTACCTATATTTCTCAACTGTTTCCAAAATGTAGAAAAAGAAGGAAGACTACCCAACACATTCTATGAAGCAAACATCACCCTGATCCACAAACCATGAAAAGACCCAACAAGGAAAGAAAATTATAGACCAATATCACTAATGAATATAGATGCAAAAATACTCAACAAGATCCTAACAAAAAGAATTCAGCAACATATCAAACAAATTATACATCATGACCAAGTTGGTTTTATCCCAGTGTCTCAAGGCTGGTTCAATATATGTAAATCTGTAAGTATAATACAGCACATAAACAAATTAAAATACAAAGACCATATGATTCTCTCAATTAATGCAGAAAAAGCTTTTGATAATATCCAGCATCCCTTCATGATAAAAACACTTAAGAAAATTGGTATAGAAGGAACATTTCTTAAACTGATAGAGGCCATCTACAGCAAACCCACAGCCAATATCGTATTGAATGGAGTTAAATTGAAATCATTTCCACTCAGATCAGGAACCAGACAAGGCTTCCCATTGTCTACACTGCTCTTTAACATTGTAATGGAAGTTTTAGTTATCACAATTAGGGAAGAAAAGGCGATCAAGGGTATCCCTATAGGGTCAGAAGAGATCAAACTTTTGCTCTTCGCAGATGATATGATTGTATGCCTGGAAAACACCAGGGATTCTACTACAAAACTCTTAGAAGTGATCAAGGAATACAGCAGCATCTCAGGCTACAAAATCAACATTCATAAATTGGTAGCCTTTATATATACCAACAATAGTCAAGCTGAAAAAACAGTTCAGGATTCTATTCCATTCAAAGTAGTGCCAGAGAAGATGATCTATTTGGGAGTTTATCTAACGAAGGATGTGAAAGACATAAAACATCTCTATAAAGAGAACTATGAAATTCTAAGAAAAGAAATAGCTGAAAATGTTAACAAATGGAAAAACATACCATGCTCATGGCTGGGAAGAATCAACATTGTTAAAATGTCCATACTACCCAAAGCAATATACAATTTTAATGCAATCCCTATTAAAGGTCCACTGTCAACTTTAAAGATCTCGAAAAAGTAATACTTTGTTTTATATGGAATCAGAAAAAACCTTGAATAGTCAAGACATTACTCAGAAATAAAAACAAAGCAGGAGGAATCACGCTACCAGACCTCACTATACTATAAATTGATGGTGATCAAAACAGCATGGTACTGGCACAAAAAACAGAGAAGTAAATGTCTGGAACACAATAGAGAACCAAGAGATGAATCCAGCTACTTAGCGTTATTTGATCTTTGACAAGCCAATTAAAACCATTCAGTGGAGAAAAGATTTCCTATTTAACAAATGGTGCTGGATGAACTGGCTGGCAACCTGTAGAAGACTGAAACTGGACCCACACCTTTCACCATTAACTAAGATACACTCTCACTGGATTAAAGATTTAAACTTAAGACACGAAACTATACAAACACTAAAAGAGAGTGCAGGGAAAACACTTGAAGAAATCGGTCTGGGCGAGTATTTTATGAGGAGGACCCCCCCGGGCTATTGAAGCAGCTTCAAAAATACACTACTGGGACTTGATCAAACTAAAAAGCTTCTGCACAGCCAAGAACACAGTAAGTAAAGCAAGTAAACAGCCGTCGGAATGGGAGAAGATATTAGCAGGCTATGTCTCTGATAAAGGTTTAATACCCAGAATCCACAGAGAACTCAAACGTATAAGTAAGAAAAGAACAAGTGATCCCATCACAGGCTAGGCAAGGGCCTTGAACAGAAACTTCTCTGAAGAAAACAGGCACATGGTCTACAGACATACGAAAAATGCTCATCATCTTTAATCATTAGAGAAATGCAAATCAAAACTACTTTGAGATATCATCTAACTCCAGTAAGATTAGCCCATATCACAAAATCTCAAGACCAGAGATGTTGGCGTGGATGTGGAGAAAAGGGAACACTTCCACACTGCTGGTGAGAATGCAAATTAATACATTCCTTTTGGAAAGATGTTTGGAGAACACTTAGAGATCTAAAAATAGATCCGCCATTAAATCCTATAATTTCTCTACTAGGCATATACCCAGAAGACCAAAAAATCACATTAGAACAAAGATACTTGTACCAGAATGTTTATTGCAGCTCAATTCATAATTGCTAAGTCATGGAAAAAGCCCAAGAGCCCATCGATCCACAAATGGATTAATAAATGGTGGCATATGTACACCATGGAATATTATGCAGCCTTAAAGAAAGATGGAGACTTTACCTCTTTCATGTTTACATGGAGGGAGCTGGAACATATTCTTCTTAGTAAAGTATCTTAAGAAAGGAAGAAAATGTATCCCATGTACTCAGCCCTACTATGAAACTAATTTATGGCTTTCACATGAAAGCTATAACCCAGTTATAACCTAAGAATAGGGAGAAGAGGGAGAGGGAGGGGAGAGAGGGGGGAGGATGGGTGGAGGGAACGTGATTGGTGGGATTACACCTGAGGTGCATCTTACAAGGGTACATGTGAAACTTAGTAAATGTATAATATAAATGTCTTAACACAATAACTAAGAAAATGCCAGGAAGGCTATGTTAACCAGTGTGATGAAAATGTGTCAAACAGTCTATAAAACCAGTGTATGGTGCCCCATGATCGCATTAATGTACACAGCTATGATTTAATAATAATAATAGTCAAAGAATGTATTCTTTTGCATTACTATCAAAATGATCAACATGTAGATTTTGTTAAACTTTTAAATAATTTAAATAATTTTTTTAGGTTTCTTGGAATGCCACAGAAGGAAGGCAACACGTACCCTAATCTTTTATGAAGTAAAATATTTGAAATATGTATCTGGACCTCTAGGAGTTCATATCTGTTAGTGTTTCAATAGCTTTGGGAAAAACTACAATTAAGAAAAGCACTTATGGGTCAGCACCCATAGCATAGTGGTTACCGTGCCAGCCACATAACATCTAGGGTGGCGGGTTCGATCCCTGCCTGGGCCAGCTAATCAACTGCAACAAAAAATTAGCCAGGCATTGTGGCATACACTTGTTGTCCCAGCTACTTGGGAGGCTGAAGCAAGAGAATCACTTAACCCCAAGAGTTGGAGGTTGCTATGAGCTGTGACGCCATGGCGCTCTACTGAGGGTGACATAGTGAAACTCGGTCTAAAAGAAAAACAAAACAAAACAAAACACTTACTTAATAGTTTGAGGAGGCGATTTGACTAGGAAGAGCCTCCCTCCCATCCTAACCCAACTTCAGCACACTAGCAAATCCACCATCAGCAGTACAGACCTAATTTACACTCTTTGGAGAATACTGATCTCTAATCCTCTCACTTAAACAGGAGGGAAATAAAGCTCCAAAGGATTGAGTGACAACTAGGAAGTGGTAGAGGTAAAATGTGAACCAAAAAATTTCCAATTCTTTCTATTAGAATTTAACTTTACTTGTAGACTTACATTTTTCAGATCCTAGGTATTTTTGAAGTTTTCTATATAGCACAAAGAAAAAGAGATCATTTGTCGGGGTAGGGAGGGGCTTAACACAGCCACACATGAACCCTTTCCCCTCTTCCCTCTCCTCCTCCCTCTATTTCTCCTCCTAAGACAAAGACAAAGGATCTGATTAGCCCCACACCCTGAAAAGTTCTCACCAAAGACACTAACTTTCTCTGTAAGCTGTGAAATTTGCTCACCCCCAGTATCCCCATCTAAAAGTGGTCTCTAACTACCCCCGGGTGCAGACACCGCCTTTGCACTGCCTAGTTGGATCTCAATAAACCTGGCCTACAGGTCTCTGTTGTAGCCTAGTCTCTGGGAACTACCTTGCTATACCTTTCAATTTGAGTGGGAATCGGAATTTCCCTAGAATTTTACAAATAAACCACAGTTATCATTTCCTCCTTCTGTAATAAGAGCCCAGAATCCTTTTGCATTAATAGCCTCTTTTAACAATTGGGGAAAAAGCATAAATACAACACGTGAAGTCCTGTGTTTTATTTTAACTCAGAATGTGAAATTTGTACTGTTAAAATATTGTACTGTTAAAATTGCTGACAGATATCTCCAATATAATTCCTTAATTCACAGGCACATTATTTTTATTTCTCAAACTTTTCTCCAGCAACCTTGTGTTGTGATGTCTGTAATTTACTTTACAACATCTTTAGTGGAGAATGTCTGTGTGATGGGTGCTACTTTTCAGGGGCACTCAACTGCCCTAATCAGAATTTCACACCCTACAGGAGGTCAGCTAGCATTTAATGAGAAAGGCCAGAGGTTTATGTAAGTATTTAAAACTATTCCTATCTCAATTAACATAATTATTGTTAGAAATGGGGTAACTGATGCGAATAGTGGCATGCTAATTAGCATAATGTTGGAAATGAGCTGCCCTTGTGAAAATTGTGTATTGGTTAAATTATTTCAGAGACATTCTTCACCATACAAGGTCAAGAGGAATACACTAAGAATGTGGGGGAAATTTGTAGACTATATCTAGTCTAACGTGACAGTATTTCTTGAGCTTGATCTCCAAATCAGACTATGATGGAGTAGATCTATGGTGGTCTCTAAAAGGATAACATAGCTAACCTACCACTAGAAAATGGTCAAATCTAACCAGAGTGAATTTTTCATGTAAACTATGGTTATATTACTTTAAATAATAGAGCTAAGTAAACTGTATAAATTGTTTTTTGACTACTTTTTAATAAATGCTTAATAAATGTCTGTGTGGGTGCTTCTGCCAGTGATAATCATCTATGAAAAAGAACCCATTTGCACAACCCAAATTCTCAGTTCAACTCCTAGTGTCTGTCTTGAATGGTTTTGAAGACTCTCATGTCTTACTGTAACTGGCTTCATGAAGAAATTTCAGTGACCACTATATTTTTGGGGGACAGAATCTCACTCCATTGCCTTGGGGTAGAGTGTCATGGCATCATCATAGTTCACAGCAATTTCAGACTCCTGGGCTCAAGTGATCCATTTGCCTCATCTGCTTGAGTAGCTAGAACTATAGTTGCCTGCCATGACACCCAGCTAGTTTTCTATTTTTAGTAGAGAAGGGGTCTCTCTCTCTTGGTCAGGCTGGTCTCAAACTCCTGAGCTCAAACAAGAAGCCTGCCTCAGTCTCCTAGAGTGATAGGATTACAAGCATGACCCATTTGTGCCTGCCTGACCCCTTTTTTTATGGTCCTCACCCTTAAGTAACTACTTCTAATGACTGGATCATTTGAGTCATTTCCCAGAATTTATTAATTTCCTATAAGACAAAGGAGTTGAAATCCTGAAGGCTCCAAGGCAGACTTCCTACTGTCAGAAGTCACCATCACCTCAGCCTACCCTCCTTAAGAAACCCATGATCTCTATTAGTCAGAAAGATGAATTTGAGGCAGTCTCTTCCAATCTCCTGACAAGAAGTCTATCATATTAAAAAATTCCTTTTTTCCTTGGCAATCCCCACCTCAATAATTTGGATTTTTTTTTTTTTTTTGCAGTTTTTGGCAGGGTCTGGGTTTGAACCTGCCACCTCTGGCATATGGGGCTGGTGCCCTACTCCTTTGAGCCACAGGCACCACCCAATAATTTGGATTTTTGTGCAACACATAACTGGACCTAGACTGAAACCCCCTTTGACAACATTACCCTGACACAGATTAGCTTCCTTTGGATGAAAATGATAACATGGAGAGTCACATTAATTACATGCTTTTACACAATTTCAGGAGTGATTGCCATCCACAAGTTTGTTTTACTTAGAATATTGTTTTTGTTTGATTTAATACTGAATTTCTATTATTGTTTCAAGTTAAAAGCATTCTAGTACATTGAATTGTACAATAAGATAAAATCTGAAGCCCCACCCCCAACCCCCATGGACCCCTCTTGGCCAAGTGGACCCCAGAAAATCCTTAAAATTGAGTTGCCAGCCATGAAGAGAACAGAGGTCAGACAAGTTAACCCTCCTTTTTAGGAGTTATTTTTGCAACAAAAAGAAACCAAATAATTAACAAGCCTAAGGCCATGTGATACAAAGCCTAAACAACACTTAAAGGCCATCAATTTACTTAATAGATGGTTGAGTTTCAGTAAATGTCTGGTGTCTTGTTTCTGATTAATAGATATCCTTATTTTAAAATAAATATTTCTGTTTTTGAGATAAAGTTTCATTTCTTCAACCAATTATAAATCAAAGCATCCTTAAACTCATCTATAACTCTTTTCTGGCCAAAATAATGTATTTCTTTCCCATACCTTATGTGTAATTCCTGTCTCCACGAATGTGTTAAATCAAACTGTAACCCACCGACTAGAGGCACATTTCTGCAGAATGTCTTGAGTTCATATGCTTTGGGTCAGTAACACTATTTGGCTCAAAATAAACTTCTTTGAATTTATTTTCCATAGTTGGAGATTTTTTTCCATTAACAGTACTATATCAAAAGGAATAATGTAAGCAGGGTCAGTTAAAAATTTCTCCAGGAATCAATAATGCTCAACAACTGTCCACAAGGAAATACGAGTGGTTTTCCCATGTCACAATTTGGAAATGTCCCATGTTCCCGGGTGCATTCATCTCTGACATGTTGTAGCAAGGAACACTTCTTATGCAGGGGTCCTCAGTCTCCACATGAGGTGGTGTGATTGCATTTGTTCCCGTTTTGTTTACTTCAAAATAAGATATATACAGTGTGCATAGGAATTTGTTCATAGTTTTTTTAAACTATAGTCCAGCTCTCCAACGGTCTGAGGGACAGTGAACTGGCCCCCTGTTTAAAAAAGTTTGAGGACCTCTGTGTATGTAGAGCATCCTCTATGTGTTCCTGCATGAGTGCCAAAGAACATACACTCACAGAAGGAAATTCCTATCATAATTTTTACCACTATGATGACATGGGATGGTGATTTTGTTCTTTGATATTTACTGTTTTTGGAACAGACAAGATTATAAAACATAAGGATCCATGGCTCAATGCACATGATCCTGGTATTACCAAAATTTTAAACACATTTAAATACTTAAAATTGTATGTGGTCAGACTTCATCAGATATTTCAAGGAAGAAAGCTTCTTTGAATTGATTTGTTATAAGAATAAATCAATTTCCATGTCTTTGCCCACAAATCAGGCCCTTCTGGGCTATTAGTTCATCTGCCTTTGTTAATGGCATCGATAACTCTATCATTTTGCTTTAAATTGTAAAGTCTTGTTTGCCTTTTTCTTTTCCTTCAGTCTTTCCCCATTCTACCTCCATACCTCCACAATTATAAGCACTACCATCATACTTCAGACCTTTGTTCCCTTCTCTCTGAACCACCGCTGTTGGGGGGCCTAAGGCAGCCACACACAAACCCTTTCCCCCTTCCCTTCCTCCTTCTTTCCTTCTAAAACAAAGATACAAAGAATGTGGCTAGCCCTACACCCTGAGAAATTTCCACCAAAAGTCCCTAAATTTACAGGAAAGCTGTGAAATTCACCCACCCTCTATATCCCCATATCTCTCAGGGCATAGAGATGATCTTTGCCCTGTCCAGTTGGTCACTGCCCCCTTTCAATGTTCAGTTGTCCTGAGCATTTACTCTGCAGCCTCATCTCTGGGTGCCACCATTTACACCTTTCAACTACAATAATAGCACTGTTGATTTCTATTGCTTGCAAATTCATTGCCTACTTCAACTGAAAGAGCAGTTTTAAAACACAGAAATTTCTGTCTTAATACACTGGAATGGTACCTGATATTAGAATCTGTTTTTGTAACAGAGATAAAGGTCTGAAAAAGGGCAAAATTTATTATGAGTCGTCTCTTTAAACTCTCCCCCTCCTTTTTTAGGAATTAATACCTGCATTCCTGCCTGAGACTAGTAATCAAAATGGCAGAAAAATGTCCTTTGTTTTCTAGTATCTTAAAACATAGGAGTTGGCTCACATTGTTCAGAGATCATAAAATCATCTTCACTGGAGATAAGGTCAACTAAAACTAAGTAAACAACAGTAGCCCGATCGCTTCTCGGCCTTCTGGGTAAGATCAAGTGTAGAACAACAGTAGCCCAAAGCCAGGACATATAACACTGGTCACAGAGTACCAAGCCCAACCTCTGAAAACCCTACTTTTAAGAGCCCTATATTTCTGTTTAAAGGCAAGATGGCAGTCTTTCAAGATGCTAGTCTGCTGTCCTCCTCATTTGCAGGCAAATTAATAAACTTCTCTTTCCTTTTTCTCAAACTGCTTGTCTTTGTTCTCACTGATATGGCTTCAGAGACAAGTAATGAACTTTAAGTCACAAAATTTGGCCTCCCAAAGTAGGGAAATCAGCATCCCAGTGGAACAACATTCTGCAAGTGCCATGGATGGAAGAGATGGGGAGTATCCCCAGGTGAAGTTATGGGTCTTCACCTAGAGGAGGATCATCTTTCCTTGGTGAGAGAGTGAGGGACCACCTTAGCAGCTGCCAGAGCCAGTATAGCTCCAGGGAACTTCCATCTCTCCCTCCCTGAATTTGATTCAACTTTTCACAACCTGAACTTTCATGAGAAAAAGGAAATGGATTTGGGAAGATTCATAATACCTCTCCCCTTTGGTAAGATCCTTGGTGTGCACACAGAGACCCTTTTTACCACCCATTTGGGGAACTTTTTGACCCTTCCAGCCCTGTAGTAGGACATCTGTGGCAACATAGGTGTAGAAGTCACAGTTGTGCTGAAATAGAGAATCTGGGGGATTCATCCCCTTTTGGGTTAGGAGAATTCAGTTCTCTTTTGCACAATTCCCATGTGTTTGGTAGGCCTTAGCATTGGGATCAAGATTATTTGTGTTTGGAATTCACTGTATTATCTACTTGTCAGCTTGTGATTGTTGTTGTGAGTTCTATTTTAACGTGGAAGGCTCCATTTCTATTGCAACTGAAAGTCCCTTGGTGAGAATCTTGGCTAAATGGAACTTATAGCTATCAAGCTATATTTAAAAAGAGAATGCTGTTTTATTGTAAATCTCTCTGGCCAATGTATGTGCTGGAGTGTGAGAAGAAATGGTCATTGAATGGAGCCTTAAATTATTATATTATCTTACAACTGAAATTATTTTGTCTCAGGTGAGGTAAATGGGGCAAGATCACATAAGTAAGTACAACCTTTCATGTGATTGCATAATACAGAAGCTGAAAGACCAGGGACAAAGTTAATGGTACAAAGGAAACCTCTACCACCAGGGTATGAAGATAGTCAGACCCTGGAAGAGAAAACTGAGGAGAAAGTGACCAGATCAAATCTTATAAACCTTTCAATATAAACCTGGAAGAACTTACTTCCCCACTTTCATTTCCCCTATAGCCATCATTTCCAGTGAGGGGCCCACAGTTGGGGAAGGCATGACTGGAACTGATTCTTCAGTCCCATGCCCACCAGGTTATGACTCAGGAGTGGGAATGGTCTCTTCTTCCCAAACCTGGCAGGGAACTAAATTTGGCCAGAGAGCACCTCTAGCCAGAACAGGGCAATTTCCATTATGGCAATATCTTATATGGGGGCTTGAATGTTCAAAGATAGCTAGCAGGGTATTATTGGATTTATACCCCATTTTTCAAAACTGACTTTTTGAATTGGAAAAAGCTCTAATCCAACCTACTGAGAGGACCCTCAGAGAACGACAGGGTTGTTCACAACCATCTTTGCAGTGTACAACTTCAATTGGGTGGATGTACAGACCCTACTAAATATATTACTTATTGCAGATACACATAGGTGAATGGTGGACAAGGCCAGGGAGAAGGCATGGTGTCTGCATGCTGAGGATCCTAATCAGACCCCAGACCCCAATGCTGCCATTCTGATGGCAGAAACAAATTGGGATACTAATACAGATGCAGGCAGCATGAGAATAAATTATAACCAAAGTGTATTCTGACAGGCCTCTGGCTGGGAGTGGGTGGAGGAGAGTGCCTAGACAGAAGAGTCTAAATAAGGTCCAAGAATTATTGCAAAAAGCTAATGAAAATACCTCTAACTTTTTGGAATGCATCTATCAGTCACATTGGAAATATATAGAAGCAGATCCAGAGGCCCCTGAAAATATGTGCATGGTTAATATGACTTTTATAGGGCAGAGTGGTCCAGATATTAGGAGAAAACTACAGTGTGTGGAAGGGGTAATTGGCATGAATCCCTTACAGCTTACTGATATTACCTTTAAAGTATATAATACAAGATAAGAACTGAAACAGAACCCTATGTATATTCTGCTAAGCAAGGGTCTTGTTGGTCCCCCTATAATATATGCCAGTTTTACTTGTCAAGAATCCTATACTAATGGGTATGGATTCTTACAGGATATATGTGCCATTAATGACACTGTACAAGACATACGAGGTCAGACAATTAAGTTCATGAACTCATCCCAGAAAAAGTTCTTTGAATGGTGGACTAGGCACTGGTGTCAGTACATGCTTCTTAAGGTACTTAAGATATGTACTTCGAAGGAAGGGGACCCTAGTGATATTCAGCAATGAAATAGATAGCACTTTCTCTAGGATGAGTTTGCAAACTTAACTGTCTGACCTTGTACACCCTATGGTGCCAAACTCATGTGCTCTTTTGACAGCAGTACTGGCAAAGATGAATGATACTCAGTACTAGACTTCTTCTTCTTCTTTTTTTTTTTTTTTAAAGAAGGTTTAGAGTGCTCCCAACCAGAGTTGGAAGTGGGTCCCTTTCCTGAAGGAGAGAAGGTAAGAGACCTCAGTGCTATATAGAAAGGATGCTTTCTCTTGCATCCTTTGGAAAAAGAGACTCAGCTTCTTTTTGCATTTGAATGGCTTGAACCTAAGACTAGGATGACCTCACTGCTGGACAGTGTTGCTTTAGGGTGTTAAAAATTCTCCTACCATCTTTAGTGAAGGCTTAGCAAGAGACCTTTAGAACCTGTAATTGTACCAAGGGATTCTGTTATAATATATGGATGATTTACTTATAGCCAGCCCCAATTATTATCATTATCTCCCAGACACAGTCCTGTGGTAAGTCATTTGGCTTCATGCGGCTATGAAGTATCACCCCATAAGGCACAGATTTGCAAACAGCAGGTTACTTATTTGAAATTCCAAATTAGCCTAATGTTAGACTAAAAGCAAGTCACCTTGGATCTTAAGGTGACCTAAAATAAAAGACAACTGGCAGGTTCCCAGGAATGGCAGGATTCTGTCACATCTGGATCCCCAACTTTGGACTAATATCAAAGCCTTCGTATAAGGCCCTTAAAGGTACAGATGTGGAACCTTGATCTGGACAAGAGACTGTCAAAATGCCTTTGAAAACCTAAAGCAGTTTCTTATGACTGCCACTGCTTTGGGATTTCCTGACTTGTAGAAAGAATTTAAATCACACATTCATGAAAAACAAGGAATGAGCCTTAGAGTCTTATTATAGATACTGGAAGACACCCCACAGCCAGTGGCGTACTTGTAAAGGCAACTGGACTGTACTGTGAGAAGATGGCTTCCTTGCATCCAGGCAGGAGCAGCTTGTGACTTGTTAAAAGAGGCTGAAAAATTCACCTTAGGACAGCCTGCTGTAGTATATGCCCCCACCAGGTTGTGACTTTATTGGAACAGAAGGGGAGTGATTATTGGCTGCCTGTAGAAAGGTGGGAAAATACCAGGTATCCTTTTGGATAATCTGAATATTAAATTGAAGAATGTGTCTACTCTCAATTCTGCCCCTGTTACCATCTAAAGAGAATGAGCCTTTGCAGCAAGACTGTTTAGAGGTACTGGAAGCAGTCTATCATAGCAGGATGGATCTGTTACATCAGCCAATGCCAGAGCCAGATTGGTATCTTTTCAGTGATGGGAAGCGTTATGGACATTGGACAACCAAGGGCTGCATATGCGGTGGTCATAGAATGACAGGCACTGGAAGTAATGGCACTGTCACCTGCAATTTCAGCCCAGAAGGCTGAGTTTATTGTTTTAACCAGCACTCTCCATTTACCCAGAGGAAAAAAAGTAAACATTTATCCAGACTCTAAATATGCCTTTATGGTCATGCATGATCATGGTGCCATCTGGAATGAAAAGGGAATTCTGATGGCAGAAAATAAGAATATTAAGTATGCCACTGAAATAATGGTCCTCATAAAGGATGTAGCTGAGCCCAACCAGGTGGCCATCATGTGCTGTCCCACTCACCAAAAAGGAGACACTTATTTTGCAAAAGGAAATCAGGCCACTGACAAGGATGCCAATTGGCCATGAAAAGTGATTTGTTCCTTGAGTCCTTGATGCCCCAATTAGATTTAGATCAAAATAAAATACACTACACTGATGAGGACAAAAAGAGAGCTAAAAGCTGGAATCTGTTCTATGGGACTATAGAGCTAAGTGGCAACAAAATTCTCATGGACTCATTCTTCTACCCATAGCCTTGGTTCAGGCCTGGTGAGGCACCTAGGGGAATGCCGACATTATGGATTTGATCCCTCAATGGATTTGGTGGAACCTCATTTAAGAGAACCCTGTTTATAACAAGCTATTCGACAAATAATTTACAACTGCCCTTTAAGTGCTTGAAACAATCTAAAAACAGAAAATCATCCTGCTGTACAGGGAAACTAACATGTGGGACACAACCTTTTGACGACAGGCAAATTGATTATACTCAGATGCCAGAAACAACTGGAAACTTGAAGTACTTTCTTGTATTAGTAGAAACCTTTTCAGGTTGGGTAGAGGCTTAACCCACCTAAACAGAGATAGCATCTGAAGTTACCTGAATCCTTCTGAAGGGACTCATTCTGAGATATGGTTTACCTTCCTCCACACAGATTGATAATGGATCCCTCCTTTATATTGGTGCTAACTCAACAAGCAAGTAAACTCTGCAACTAGAATGGAAATTGTGTACATACTGGAGACCTCAGTCAATAGGAAAAAACAGAGAAAATGAATCATACTTTAAAGAAAACTCTGGCAAAATTGATGCAGAAAACCCATCTAAAGTGGATTAGGCATTGCTCCTTGCCCTTCTCCAGGTAAGGGCAGCTCATATAAGTAGCCTTAAATTAAACCCCTATGACATAGTTTATGAGAGACCCTTCCTTGTACCTCAAGGTAAGTATGGTAATAAAAGGATAGGTGAAGAAAACAGAGAAAAGTAATATGTCAAACAAATACATAAAATACTAACCACTATTATAAGTTTTCGTCTTTTGGGTCCACAGCCTAGTTGGAAGCACCCTTCTACCCTTTTAAGCAGGATATTAGCTGTTGATTAAAGCCTAGAAAGAACAAGTATCCAAACAACAACTGGCAGAGAAATGGAAGGGATCCTATGAAGTGTTTCTAACAACTCATATTGATTGAAATTGTTAAGAGTAAAACCTTGGTTCCATCATATCAGAGTAAAAAGGCATCCCATGGAAGAAGACATGAGCCCCAGTGGATGGCCAACTTTAAGCTATCTGAAGTATTTGTTCAAGAAGAAGGAAAAGTGAAAACACCTTTTTCTTTTGCTAACATTTTTGTGGTTATTTGTTCTGTCTATAGAATGGAGAGACAACTCCTTAGTGAGGATTTCGTAAACTATCACCTCTTCTGTTGATCTATCTCACTGCTGGGTTTGTTATTGTAACTAATAGCTCCATACCCAGAGGTCCCATGTTTTTTCTGACCTCGCCCTTTATCAGACATTATGCACACAGTGACAGTAAGAATCCACAGTCCTAACAGTGTCTTAGATACTAAGTCAGGTAAAAATCTCTCTTACCAGGTGTCCTCAATTTTGCCTTGTTAATCCTCATGTTTGTAGTTGTTGCTTATGCTGTTTTCTTGCATGGTAATCTGTTGCAGAATTAATTTTTTATAAATCTACTACCAAAGCTTTGACAAACCATAAACAGCAATAGCATAAATAAATACAAATCTTCCATCTAAAACACTGCCCCAATTCAGAAGGCAGTAGCTTGATGACTACATCATCCCTTCTCGCATAGATATGAAAGGGTAAAATTGACAGTTGGGAATACATAACAGAGGTAAAGGTCTGCAAAAGGGCAAAATATGTTACAAGTTGCCTCTTTAAAACCAATCCCTTATCCTTTTAGGGAATTAAAACCACATTCTCGTCCTAGGACAGTAATCAAAGGGACAAAAAAAAAAAATGTTGTTTTCAAGTATCTTAAACCACAGGAGAGAGCTCAACAAAATTGTCAGGAGGTGACAAGATCATCTTCGTCAGAAATAAGATTAACCAAACCCACCAACTATCATTACACAACAATAGCCGATAGCCACTGATCATATAAACCTGAGCCCAACCTCTCAAAACCCTCATATAAAGAAAGCCCTGTATTTCTGTTTAAAGGTGGGATGGTAGTCCTTTGAGATGCCAGTATGCTGTCCTTCTCTTTTTAATAAACTCTCTTCCCTTTTCCTCAAGCCACTTGTCTTTGTTCTTCATTCTCACTGATTCAGCCTTAGGGACAAGTACCAAAATTTCAGTGGCAGTTTGACTTTACCTTTTTACACTATTCTATCACTCTGCTCCTCTTCTTAAAGAAACACTCTAACCTTTACTGCCCCAAATTGACACATATTACCAAGTTCACATCTTGTCAACTTGGCATTCATATGCATATTCATAAACCCTGCTTAATCTTTAAGTAAAGACAATAAGAAGGTCATAATTCCTCATAACACAACACAACTATCCTACAAATGCTGAAAATATGCCAACCTCTTCCTCAGAAATGGAGGTAAGCTCTTTGATGTTTATCCCCTTAATATTTTATAACTTGAATGTTATGATGTACAATTAACAATACTTAAATACTGTGATATAAAGTCAATACATCTTATATGTGTTATTATATGTTAAAGATAAGGGAATAAAAGAAGAGACAAACAATGATATTTGCTTAATATATGTGTTTACATAAAAACACACATGTAAATATATTCATACAAACATAAGCAAGAGATACTAGTGACAATTACAGTCTTTATTTCTGTACAGTCTTTATTTCTGTAACTGGTCATGTGGTCATAGCTGGCATTTATAACTACCCTTTTTCATGCCCTCCCATTCCCCTTAGCAAGTAAATCAGCTGCTAATGATTCTTCACTTGGTGGGGTTTTCTAAACTTTCATTCCTAAATGATCCGGGTCATTAGATGGGGTAGCCCTGCTTGGATTAGGTTGTTTTAGTTTTACATTGACCTTAATCACAGGACATGGTAAAACTAAGAGACTCTCTAAGAGCTCTCCTGTATTCCAGACATACTCTTTCTTACCTCCATTGTAGAGTAGTAGTCCAGTTTCCCCTGGGTAGTCAGGATCAATCACCCCAGCCAGCACAGTAACTCCCTTATTTGCCTGTTGATTCAGAAATATGAGGAGTCCATAGTGGCTAGACAGCAGTCTTAACTTCCAGTTCATTATAATAATTGTGTCTCCTGGCTGAAGCATTCCTCCTTTTGGAACTAGGATCTCTATGCCAGCAGAACACAACATCATGGAAACAGGAAGCAAAAATTTTTCTAGTGGGTAACTAAGGATAATAGTGAGAGGTGTTACTCTTATTTCCACCCCTTGATTCCTAGATCAAGAAAACACAGCTATGGAAGAATAGGCAAACAAACACCGTAATTCAGAGCCTATATGGACTGGTAGAAGACTTTCACCTAGACTTGCATGGTATAGCCACCTAGCTGACACTATAACTAAGTCTTCAAAAGGCCATCCACCATTCTGTCAGCCAGCTATTTTAGAATGGTGGGGGATATGGAAAGACTAATGAATCCTATGAGACCTGGCCCATTGCCACACTTTATTTATTGTGAAATGAGTTCCTGGATCAGAAGCAATATTGTGTAGAATCTTGTGATGGTGGATAAGACACATTCTTTAAGTCCATGAATGGTAGTTTTGGCAGAAGCACTGTGTGTAGGAAAAGGAACTCCACATTCAAAGTAAGTTTCTAATCCAGAAAGAAGAAAATTTTGCCCCTTTCATCATGGAAGTGGTCCCATGTAATTACCCTGTCCCCAGGTGGTGCCATTTTTCAGGGATCTGTTGCTGGAAGATTGAGTACTCAGTAGAGCCCGTATCCAGGTTTGCCTTGCTGAATGGAAGTCCACATTGCTGAGCCCACTCATAACCTCCATTCTTACCACTAGGACCACTCTGTTCAGTATCCTATTGGGTGATAATAGGAATGGCTCAGTGAAGAGGCTGACTGCTATCTACAGAATGGTATATCATCTCATCTCCCTTGATTATCAATATTCTTCTCTGCAGAGGTGATCCTATGGTAGACATTCACCTACAATGTAAATATCTTCATATTTTTTGTCCATTAAAAAAGTCTGTCCACATACCTCTTCCATAAATTTCTCTGTAACTAATTTCCCAATCATGTTCTTTCTAAGTCCCTGACCATCTGATAAAACCATTGGCCACAGCCCATGATTAGGCATAAAATCATACTTCTAGGCCTTTCTCTTTCCAAACAAAGTAAACAAACAGGTAAGTGAGAACAGCTCTACCCACTGAGAGGATTTTCTTTCACCACTGCCCTCATGGATGTCCTTCCACTATTATCTTATATTCTTGATAATCTTGCCCATACTTTTCCTAAATTTCTGTCTATATAAGGTAGAAAACTCAAGTAGTTCTTTTGAAGTGTAGGGTACTTCCTCATAGGATATACTTTGTACCTCACCTTTAGGGCTTTGCTGAAACTTGAGCCTAGTTGTAGGTTTAAAAGTAAAGCAGAGTGGTGCTCGCTTTGGCAGCACATATACTAAAATTGGAACGATACAGAGAAGATTAGCATGGCCCCTGCGCAAGGATGACACGCAAATTTGTGAAGCGTTCCATATTTAAAAAAATAAAAAATAAAAATAAATAAATAAATAAATAAAAAAAGTAAAGCAGAGTGGTGGAGATGGGTCCTAAGGAGACTCAGCCTTGTCTTAAATGGTAACTGCCTCAAGAAGGTTATTACAATTTTCTCAGGTGATACAAGGTTGATCCTCTCAGATGAGGTATAAGAACTGCTCCCACTTGGAGTTGAGGCCACTCCCACTGGGGCTAGTGTGCCCTCTTCCACTGGCAAAAGGACTCTCATGTCTAAGGGTTCGATGCCCCCAGCGTCATTAAGTTCTTCCCACATAGACCCATACTGTCAGTATCCTATTCCTCCCCAATCAATGCCTTCACCTTAACAGTAGACATCCAAGAAGTTGGGAGTTCAACTTGCATTATAATTCAGCTAGCCACAGGATAGGAGTCTATAGAAAATAAAGTCCTCTTTCAAGAAAGTCATAGAAGCCTTCAGATGATGTATGTGCTGTTTGAACTAGAAATTTGAATCCCTGAACTCACCCTTTTTTTTCCCTACTTAGCTCAGTGACATTAGGATCAACCAATCAATCTCATTATAGTCATTAATTTGCCCCAAATATTTGAGAGTATCACATACATAGCCACCCAGCTCCTTTATTTTCATAACTGGTTGATTAGGAATATCCAATTCAGTATTTTGCACATTACATTGCAAGATCATGCCATAGAATATAAATGCTCTCTTTATACTGGAAATCGAGTTATTAATGTCTTTAAATTTAATCAGATTAGAAAGCCGATTTAGGAAACTTCAGAACTGATTTATACAATTTTCCTTCAAATTCTGTTCCTCTGGGTCTAGAACCACTCACAACAAAATGTGTTTTAGTCAGGGTTCTCCAGAAAAACTGAACCAATAAATTATATACACATACCTATATGTGTATATGCATGAAATTTTAAAAAATGAAATTATTTTATTTATTATATAAAATAGAAATTGGCTCACACAATATGGAGACTGAAAAGTCCAAAAATCTGCACTTGGCAACAAAAGACCCATGTCAGCTGATAATGTAATTCCAACTTGAATTTAAAAAACTGAGAACCAGGAAAGTTGATACCATAAATTCTGATCCTAGAGCTGGCAGGCTCAAAACTCAAAAAGAGCTGATGTTTCAGTTCAAGTTCAAAGGTGGAAAGACTTCTAGCTCAAGTAGTCAGCCCACAGGAGTTCCTTCTTACTCAGGAGAGATTCAAATTTTTATTCTACTTAGACATTCAACCTCCTGGATGAAAGCTGTCCACATTGTGGAGGGAAATAAGCTTTACTCTGTGTACCGACTCAAATGTTAATCTCATCCAAAAGCACCCTCACAGACATACCCCAAAATCATATTTGATCCAGCACATGTTTACCTCTTGGCTCAAATTGACACTTAAAATTACCTCTCACACATAATCTCTTATCTCCCACTTGTGTCTCTCACTCTAATTATACATAGCCAATATGTGCTCCTCTCCCCACATATAATCTGCTGACCAGACTGACAAAAAATTACTATATACTTTGACCAGAGTATTAGAGATGAGCATAGTGTTTGCTGCATGTAAAAGTAATTCACATAGGCTATGCCAATTAAACCACCACTAACAACAAACCGCTTTATTTGCTAAGTAACAATCTTATCTGAAAGTTATTTTTGACAGTAATAATAGAAATAATAATAATATTTTGTTAGGCTAAATCATCTTCTGAGCAAATTTAACTTGGTGGGGGGTGATTTTAGAAGCTCAATCACGTATAGACAACTCCAAGTCTTTGACAAATCTAACAACAAACAAATCTCTTGGGAGGGGAAAGAGTGGGAAGGAGGGGCAGAGGGAGGGTGATTGGTGGGATTACACCTATGATGCATCTTACAAGGGTACATGTGAAACTTAGTAAATGTAGAATATAAATGCCTTAACACAATAACTAAGAAAATGCCAGGTAGGCTATGTTAACCAGTGTGATGAAAATATGTCAAATGGTCTATAAAACCAGTGTATGGTGCCCCATGATCGCAGTAATGTACACAGCTATGATTTAGTAATAAAAAAAAATATCTTAATGTATATTGAACATAAAGAGTGATAAAGTCTCCCTCTTGCTCAGATCCTAGTCAGGCTACTCTGAGCCCCCTTCTTGAGTAGACCCAGACTTTCATCTCTGTTTTTGCCCAATCTGCATAGCCTAGTTTTAGCAAGAATATCTCAAATATCAGTTAAGAGATAATTTCCTATTTTTGATATCTGATCCCCTCAATAGCTAATCAATTTCCTTATTCCCCACCTTTGATGTATTAGGTCTTGATCTGCCTTCAGTAAGAATCTTGTGAAGTTGATTCAGCAATAATTCCCCCACCCTTGATGTTTCCTCTTGTAGTTCTCCACTGAATTATTCCCTCACTCTGCTTATTGGCTACAAGTTGCCAGCTTTTTTGCTATATTCTGAATTGAGCCTAATCTATTTTACAATAGCCTTGATATCTATTACAATATTACTACATAAAGTCTTAATGTTTTAGCAGGTGTCAGATAATTCTTTCTTGAACAAGAAAATCAGGATAAATAAATGGAGTAATCCACTGTAGACAGGGAAGATGATCTGGAAATTGTCTGTTCACCAGGGGTTGATTGTTATTTACAAAGTTGAATAGTTTGCAAGCCAAGATAGCCGTATGTAGGCTTTTCTTTCAGTAATTCTTCTGGCTTCAATAAAAAAGTCCTCAAACTTTATTCTACATATTTACTCAACATAAAGCTAAAAGTACTCTGCATTAGGACTTATTCAAGGATTTTCAAGTGTAATACTGATACTTGAGTTTTTCCTTTGCCTTTTTATTTCTGAATAGGACCCTATTCTCTGTTGGTTTATATTTTGTAATACCCTCTTTCATGAATATTTAACTGCATGTTCAAAGCAATTTTATAAGAGAAGTGTTACTGTCTTCATTTAAGAATGAGGAGATTTAGAACAAATGTAGGCTACCTATCCAGTTTCAGGTGGGAATAGGAATTTTTCCAAGAGTATGTACAATAGATTCCAGTCCCCCTTCTCAACCCTGGAAACTACTTCAATGCCTCTGTCTGTGTCAACTCTTTTAGTTGTTAACTCCTAAATTGACTCTGCTTGACCTGTGACTTGCTTTGTTTAGTGAGACAGTAGCAAAGGAGTCATAAGCAAAATCAACGAATGCTTGCATATTTGGGCTTGCTCTCTTCCTGTTCTTGGAGTTCTGTGACTTCCCTGTGAATAAGCCTGCTGGAGGATCAAAAACATCTGGCCCCGTCACTTCCATTACCCATCCTCCAACACTCAGTCAGCACCCAGAAGCAGAGCTGCATGGATGATCAGCAGCTGTTCCTGGATGCTCGACTCCTGTCAAGATTAGAAGAACCAGGCAACTGAAGTTAGCTCAAATGTCAAACCCACATAACCAGGAGCTAAATAAATGTTTTCTGAAGTTTGAGTTTGTTTGTATTTTAGCAAAAGTTAACATACACATGAAAGAGTGATGTCAAGGTGGTTGCTCTTGAGAGAAAGAGCTTAGCATAGCACACACTTACTTTGACTGTTGGTAAGAATATGCAGGTGCATGTTCGTTGGATGTGTCCACTGCTATCTGTTGTTGCTGACCACTGGTGTCCTGGGATGAAGGTGCAACTGTCTGGGGAGAGGTATCAGTCACAACACCCTAAGGAGGCAAATAAAAACACAAAAGCCTTACTTGTTTAAGCAGAGGGCCCTCTTCCAGGTGGGCCATAAAAGCCTCTCTTTTATTTGGCTTGAACAGAGATGCTCTCAGCTACATAAACTCACAGTAAGTACTTAAAGGACAGAGCATGTCTGGATAAGAGCTAAGAAATTCATGCTAATGTGACAATATGAAGCCTTGCCATCAGAAGTCCTTAGAGTAGTCAAGTGTTAGAAACCGTTTTGCCCATACTCAAAACTTTTCAGCCAGAGTGGCATGCAGCCACACTAAATAACAATTTATTTAATTAATTATTTATTTATTTATTTTAAAATGCTCTACAAATGTATTTATTATTGAGCATATCTTTTCTTTTTTTCTTTCTTTTTTTTTTTTTTTTTTGTAGAGACAGAGTCTCACTTTACAGCCCTTGGTAGAGTGCCATGACCTCACACAGCTCACAGCAACCTGCAACTCCTGGGCTTAAGCGATTCTCCTGCCTCAGCCTCCCGAGTAGCTGGGACTACAGGCGCCCGCCACAACCCCTGGCTATTTTTTGGTTGCAGTTTGGCCGGGGCCGGGTTTGAACCCGCCACCCTCGGTATATGGGGCTGGCGCCTTACCGACTGAGCCACAGGTGCCGCCCGTAAATAACAATTTATTAATCACAACACTAATTCAGAATTTCTATAAAAACATGTATGTTCAAATATTTCCCAGGGTATTTCACTGTACCATATCTATGTCACTTGGTGAAACAATAGACTCTGACTTTAATAAAAGTCTACTTGAAAGTTTGGAAATCTTTTAAAAGGATGCTACTGAGTAGGTTTTCCTTTCAGCAATTTGATTTGTTTTCCAAGACATGAACTGGAATTCATTTAGAAGTTTCAGAAAACAAACAAAAAACCTTGTTCTTAATTTTGGTTTGCTCTTCCTTCACCCTTGCTATTTTGTGTTTCTCACAGATGCCAGCAAGAATGGGTTGTTGGAATTGCCAATGACTGGGGACATACATTTGTTTTCAAGAGAGGTATAGGTGGCTTTATTTAACGTTAGTAGCCCTGCGGAGGGCACTGTCTTAAATACATTTTCCTGGTTTTACTTATGGTTTTGGATATCTGCAGTGACATCTGGTTTCAAATGTTCTTGGTCAATGCTCTGTCCAAGTGACTAAAGTTCCCTAAAATTCTTCTTTAGTATCTGGAAATTATCCATATTTTAATTCATTCTTTTCTTTCTTAATGCATTATTTGGTATTATGTTTTTCTGGACCGCCTACCAGCGTTTACTTGGGTAGATACTAGTGAATGAAGGTTGAAAAAGTGTTTTGACATAGAAAATAAATTAGTGCTTTTCTTTATAAATAAAAAAAAAAATTCTTGACAGTATGTCTCAGAGCATACTTATATTTTTCTCAGTAAAAGACTTGTTTTTAATCCTGAAATTTGACTGTAACTAGATTATTTCCAATAAGCTACACTGTCAAGTGTGTCTCATAGTCATCAAAATGCACAAATTTTGTAGATATGCATATGCCTTTGGTGTCAACATAGAAAAATACAAATATGTGGCAGAAATTTACGTTTAAGGTGCCCAGAAAGTCGAGATTCTTAACTTTCTCATACCATTGGTGCTTTCTTAACAGCTAAGTGTAGCAAAGAACATGTAATGTAATTACAAAATCTTGAAATTCTGAACAGACAATTAAAATTCACTTAAAAGGACACATTTTAGTGGGGGCCTATAGGCCTGGAACACATAAAAGACTTAAAAGTTAAACCTCCTTGGAACAGTGTCCTGTTATACTTACAGGTTTCCCAAATCTTGATATAAAAAAACATTTGTCACAACTCATAACCAAATAAACTAACACTTTAAAAGATCCAATTTAGTCTATAAAGGTCTCCCTTCATTTCCATAGCTCCAAAGGTTGAGAAAGTCTTGGGGATTTTTGTGTAAAGTGGTGCCACTACACTAGTTGCTTGCCAATTAATATGGCACCTAAGACATCAATCCAGACAAGTCTCTGCTAATGAGAAGGAATGCATAGTGATCAAATTGCACATGCGCATCAGGTGTGGGGAATAAACAGCAATAGAAAATAATCACTAGAACCAGGGTCAGGCATCCACATCTCAGTGTTTTCCTGCCATCTGTATGGCTCTTTACCTTCTCCTTTTCTATGGAGTTTTATGGCCTGTCCAGTATAAAGATGTGTATAGGGCATGAATTTAGCCCAGTGAAAAGAAAGGGAAAAAAAAGGCAAGACTTCCATTAAGAACAAGATGACATCGTCATTCATCTTGTGCACAACAGAATGTTACGACAACTTCTTCTTTCATATCTACGGGAAGCCACAAACATGTCATTCACCAGTGGTTTTTAATTTTTGGTGCATATTAGAATCACTGGAGATCCATTAAAAAATCCTCATGTCCAGTCCATATTATAGACAAATATTGATCAGAATATTTCAGGCTAAGACCAAGTAACCAATATTTTATAAAGTTTCTGAAATAATTTCCATGTACACCGAAGTTTGAAGACCAGTGCACTAGCTCAACAACTTTCCAATTTTAACATGCATCTGGACCACTTAGTGATCATCTTAACTGTAAATTCAGGTGCAGTGAGTCTGGGGGGTATCTGAGGGTCTGTATTTCTAACAAGCTCTCAGAGGCTCCCAATGATGCTGGTCCAGGAATCACTCGTTCAGGGACAAGGCACTGGAAAAACAACCCAATCAAACAGCTGCAAACTTTTCTTCTTCCCTGTGTATAAGTATTTGTGGCTAACTTTTGATGGTGTAGTGATTTGGTCTCTGCTCTCTTCCCTAAATATGAAAATGATACATTTCATGTGCCAAGCAAAGCAGACATGTTTTGGAGTACACTTTCATATACTGAGCTTACAATTTCAAATTTTAGAGAAAAACAAAAATTACAAATTACAAAAATTACAAGGAATTTTTATTCCTTGGATTACTGAAAGACCAAGGTACACGTGACTGAGATTTATTTCCTGTTACCCAGAAGTGTCCAACCTGTGGCCGAAGGGTTGCATGCTGATTTTTTTTAATTGAAAAGTAAATTTATTTCAGGTTAATGTGAAAGTATAAAAAATCAGGTCCAAATATTTGATTTTGTTAAGTAGAATCCCTCTTGTGGTTATGTCACATACTCAAAAGGTGTGTCAAACACCCTCATGGTGAGAGCACCTCAACATCCTCTCCTCGGCCCCTCCTTCATTACCTGGTTCCCTAACTTGAATTGAAACAAGTTTTCTCCTATGTGGACATGTATTATATCACCTACTGGCTTCATGTTAGTATTGAGTATATTGGACAATTGCTTTTCCATTCTTGTGATACCTTACTAAGGAGAATGTGTTTCAGCTCCATCCAGGTTAATACAAAGGATGTGAAGTCACCATCTTTTTTATAGCTGAATAGTATTCTATGGTATGTATGTATCAGAATTTGTTAATCCATTCCTGAGTGGATGGGCATTTAGGTTGTTTCCATGTCTTGGTGATTGTAATTTAAGCTGTGATAAACAATCTAGCTGTGGTATATGTATACCATGGAATACTATTCAGCTATTAAAAAAAATGGAGACTTTGCATCCTTCGTATTAACCTGGATGGAAGTGGAAGACATTATTCTTAGTAAAGCATCACAAGAATGGAGAAGCATGAATCCTATGTACTCAATCTTGATATGAGGACAATTAATGACAATTAAGTTTATGGGGGGGGGAAGCAGAAAGAGGGATGGAGGGAGGAGGGTGGGGCCTTAGTGTGTGTCACACTTTATGGGGGCAAGACATGATTGCAAGAGGGACTTCACCTAACAATTGCAATCAGTGTAACTGGCTTATTGTACCCTCAATGAATCCCCAACAATAAAAAAAAAAAAAAAAAGAAAAAAAAACAATCTAGCACAAACGCCCTTATGATAAAATGATTTTTTTTTCTTCTGGGTAGATGCCTAGTGGTGGGATTGCAGGGTCAAATGGGAGATCAAACTGGAGTTCTTTGAAGATTCTCCATACTTCTTTCCAAAGAAGCTGTATTAGTTTTCAGGCCCACCAACAGTGTAAAAGTGTGCCCATCACTCCACATCCATACCAGCATTGGTAGCTTTGGATACATGCTGATTTTGTGAGGATTTTTTTTTTTTTGGCTTATTTATGGTGTTGGATATTGTGAAAAGTGAACACAAACCTTTCTTTTCAGCTAATCAGCTTTCGTTAGTGTTTGTGTATTTAATACGTGCCCCAAGACAACTCTATCCTTCCAACGTGAAGCAGAATTAAAAAAGGTTGAGTGCCCCTGCTCTAACCTTTTCTATGAGATAGGGATAGACTTACTTCAATAGAAACAGCTGTCGGAGGCACAGGCGTGTACTGGGGAATGTAGGTCCCTTGCATAGGAGCAGCAGCAGTCATATACTAGAGGGAATCAAAGAAAAACGCACATAAACTTTGAGTTGCGACCAGAAAGAATATTAAACACCACATGAGACTGCTTTCAATATATGGCTCGTGGCCAGTGCATACTTAGTCAGACTCTATTTTGACCAAAAATAAGAAGGTTCCTAAAAGCACTGCATAATCTTTGCTTACTGATCAGTACCAACAGCAGCCCCACCTCTACGGTTTTCATTAGGAGTTAATTCACTTCTGTCTCTCACTTTGTCTTTTTAAGTATTCTGTATAAGTCGCAAACATTTCACATTTCACAACTAAACCCAAAGTCCCTGAGGGTGAGATGATGTCTGTTTTTTCTCCATTTCAATTCTAGTACCCATCACATAGTAGGCTCACAACAAGCATTTGTTGAATGAATGAATCATCATATTAATTGTTAGTAATAATTTATTTTCAAATTTTAAAAGTGGAAAAATGTTGTAAGAAATATTTATGTAGCCCATTCATTACTGGCAAATATTGTCATTTTGTCATCTTGACACTTAAAACACAAGAAATAAAGTATTACAGATAATGTTGAAGTCTTTTCTTCCTTTTCCCTATTCCATTCTCATATCACCCATAGTATTTCTTTTCCAAATCCCTTTAATCCTCCAAATTTTCCACATCAGAGTGAAAAATAAAATAGCCAAATCATTTTTTCTAGCTATAGTATTCAACAAAGTACAATAATGTGTATGTTTCCAATGAAAAAAGGGAAGCCCAATAATATAAAAGCTCACCTACATAAGCATATAATCTATGACCCAAATTCCTAACACACACATTGTGCCTGCAAATTCAAAATTCCCTTGTTTGAGAATTGAATTTTGTATAGAATCATCTATGTTTTCGAGTTTCTAAACTTGACCAGTATCACAAAACTTTAAAGCCCAAATCATCTAATGAAAACAAGCCTTCACAATTCATAAAGGTTAAAGGAGTGATTTAAAAAGAAAAAAAAAAAAGCCTCTGATACTTTTTCTTCCAAATTTGCTGAGATCAAATACCAAGTGCTGTATAAATACAAAAAAAAAACCTAAATTACTCTGTTTTGTGTACCTTAGTACTTTCAATATCCAAGAGGCAGGATGATTCTGAATCAAGGAAAATGTCTTAGTGGAGACTAGTCCATTGGTGGTGGTTGTTCATAATTACCTGTATTCATGGATAAATATAGTAATAAATCCACTTTGGAATAAATGATTTGCCATCCTAAACTAAACATTGGTTTACGCTATTTGCTAAAAATGGAGACAGTCTTAATGGAACAACCCTAAATCAAACAAACCAAACTGTTGTCTACGATATATTTGTTGCTGCTAACAATAGAGCATTATTCATATCTATATTAAAAACTACCTTATAATTTGGACTGTGAGCAATTGTTTGAAAGGCCTGGTGCTATTAGTCATTTAGCCTTCTTGTTCAAAATTATCAGAGATTTCTGCACTCTATTCTCTGTGCTCTCACATGTATCACTCTTCTATTAAAACTGTCCAGACTATCATTTTTTTAAAGGCCTTAGCCAAGTTTTACTTGTCTCTGCATCTTCCAGTATACCAAGTAGTGCCTGGTACCCAGTAAGTAATTGTTTAATGACTGAATGAAAGGCTACAAGAAGAAAGTCTACAATTTCCAATTAAAAATCTTGTATGTTTCTTGGCCATCGATCATTCTGAACTCATGATAGATGTTGATTTTATCATCCCCCATGATGTGTTTGTATAACCTTTAAACAAATACCTTAGCCAACTCTACTCATCCTTGTCCTCATGCCTTTAAGCAGCAATAAATACTCAGATATTACATTGCTATCAAAATCTCCAATGAATATAGAACTGTGGAGTCCCATTTCAGGATTATTATTTCATATCTAGATCCTTATGGCTGGCATGCATCTGCCCTGTTAACAAAACTGTTCTAGAAGAGTGTGCTTTAGATAACAGTTCCCCGGCCATTTCAGATAGGTGATTTGTCTCTGTTACATAGGGTCTAAATATCTTTTAAGTTAGTATTCCCTGCATTGTATTCTTTGGAACACTGGAGCTATACTGAGAAAAAAGCTTTCTGTGTTCTAAAGCATTGAGCAATGCTGCATAGTATAGCCTTTTCTTGATATTGAAATGTAGTTAAAAAATAAAAAAAACACTGAGAAAACACGTTTTACAGAAGCCTATTTAAAAGCAATTAAACCAGTATGTCTAAATTCTTTTTTTTGTTGTTTTTTGATAGCACCTATTAATTTTGGTTAAAACTGGCATTCTGAGGAATAGACTTTGTAAAATATTTCTTTAATTGAATCTTAAAACTCTAGCTGATTTGTAGCAAGTGTAAAAATATACATATTTTTTAACCAGCTATTAATTTTAGCTAAGTATAGAATTGATACAGGTGTAGCCATATTCTACCCTTTGGTCATGGTTTTCCAAGATTTACTATATACTAATTTACTATATAATAATCCTTCACCTATTTAGGTATTTTCTGTTCTCGAGTTAGTAATGCTCAACTTTGCAACTGCGCCTAATAAGTTAGTATGTGTGGATGTTGCATAAAATGATGTTACTGACACTCATCTGCAAGACTCTTCTGATTCATCCCCATTCTGCTATTTGCATCTCTATGGAGACAATCTGTCACCGGGGACCAAACCTGTGGCCATATAAATAGCAATGTTTACCAGTTCACATGAGAATCCACTAAACTACTTAGATCTCCCTTAGCAAATTAAAAACTTTCCAGGTAGTATGTTTAATGAGATGCATTTTATGTGATTCTTACATAAGTTTCAACTGCCTCTGAATTATTCAAATCTACATCTGTGTTTTATTTTAGTAAAGCGAATAAGTGTGCCTTCACTTCTCCCACAGTTTTGAATGAAGTTATAAACATGACTCAAACTGAACTGCTTCTGGAGCAATTCATACTTGTCTTTTTGGACCAATACTGTGAATCTGGCAGTGTGATTCACCCATTTTACATATGGAGAAACTGAGGCCTAAATGCAATGGGAATAAATCACAGTTCTGACCTATGATTCAGCACATTTTTAGTCTACTTCATTCATTATCTTTGAAGGCAAGTAAACAGGGCGCTAAGACCTTCTTTCTGATCATTGCCATGTAGTATAGATGTTAAATTATTTTAATGGCTTTCATTAATTGAATTTTTAATTAAGAAATATACATGGTGGACATAAAGTTCATGTGCAACTTAAAATAGTTTAACCTATAAATCATAGCAAACAAACTTTATTCTACCCTATAGAATAATATGCCATTGACTGGTATATTTATTGTTAATTTATTTTTCATACATATTAACGTACCTTCACTTTATAATCCAAACACCTAATTTTCTTCTAGTAGGCCTACCTCATATACTTGGTAACTTACTTTTATGCTGCTTTTCTGAATAAAACCAATAGAGAAGTTATAGTATAAATGAGATCAGCTCAGTTCATTGTGTTATGTGTGTGTATGCATATATATCTTTTAATTAAAAATAATATTTCTAGAAACCTAGTAACCCTAGTAGAGCTTGAGAAAGTTCTTTTACAATTAAAAACTAAATTATTTTGAGTAAGTCAATGCTATTGAATTGCATGCCCCTTAAGACTATTATCTCACTATAAATTCTTGGAATGAAATTCTTCTATAGTATATATATATATATTTTTTTTTAAGATAAAGCATCAAGAAGTCACAGTCTTATAAAATTAGGAGCAAGTATTTACAGGAAATGGCTACATCTATGTTTAAGCTCAACTTTCAACTTGTGGTAATTGGAGACAAATAACTCTGAACTTTCTGTGCAAGCACACAGTTTGATTACTTTTAAGAGCACAGATGAACTACAGTCAGACTTAATAATACAGATAAAAACAACATAGGTTAGAACTGGGTGCTTTAGACCCTGCTTTCATTTCATCCAGCTAATAAATGACAGAGGACTAAGAGAATGACCTGTGATACCAATTCTGCTCTTTAACTTGATAAATTCTCATAGGGTACTTATTAAAACCATAATAAGAATAGATACGTATCCTGTAAGCTAATCTCTTTTATTAGCATTTCCCCAAAAGCCATGACATTTCTGTCATAATTTTCTCATGAACACAAATTATTTATTTTGCACTTTTGAAGTACAGGGCTAATGGGAACTACATTACAATGAGATGACATAGATAAAATGGTTTAATCTGTAGAATGTGTATCTGTCAGTAGCAGTTCACAATAATTGCATTAATGAATAAATATACTTATACTTTTTGGTAAACATCTTGATGATTTTTGCATATTTTGAAATTACTAGATTTTCACATGTAAATGTGTAGGAGTAATGAATAGCCATTTTTAAACCCACAAAATAAATTCCAGACTCTATCACTTGTTCCAAGAAGTCTAGACACTGCATCACTAAGATAGTGACATGAAGGAAAAAAAATGTGAGATTGGAAAGGAATTGTGTTTTTGCTTGTTTAAGTTTGAATAAACTGCTTCTGTTACTGTGGAATCATTGATTATTCTGAGCAAACAAAAAAAAAAAAACCCAAATTAGTAGTTCTGGATTGATTCACTCTTCTTCCACCAAATAAAACCAAAATTTAAGTGATTTATGTATTTCCCATGAGGAAACGTTCCAAATTCATTATTTGTAGAGCAAGGGAGGGGAAAGAAAGTTCTTGCATTTCAATTTTTGGAATTTTTTAAAGAAGTTGATCAATCTCATTTGGAGTTATCATTATACTGCTTAGATTTTAAATTGTGTTTCTAGTCTTTACTAAAAATATGTAAAGCTGATTAAGAAATTTCAGAAAGAGGAATTTTTCAGGTCCTAAGGAACTCTGAAAGTCAGTAGGAATGTTAGAGAAAAGCTGTAAACATACATCTGTGAAATAATGTTGACCAGAAAAAAACAGAGACTATGGTATATGATGCTAACAGCATGCAGTATGAATTACTTTCAAAATCATGGAGTTCAAAGTTTCTTTTAACAAAGGAAGCTTGAGGATGTAAGACTAACCTGAGCCATGATTTGCCAGAGTTGGATGAATTGCTGAAGGAAAAGCACAATCTCCAGCAAAGGTGTTCTGGAGTTTTGAGGGCCAACATTTTAGATCTGTATGAGTCTATCATTTCTGAGTTTAGGCACATTCCAAACTCAGAAATGGGTTGGTAAACTGATATCTTGCATCCTGGCTTTGCTTAATTTAGCAGTATTAGTTGCCTTGAGTATAAGTCTAAGAATGCTTTCTAAGTTTGCATGTCACTCAATGAATTAGAGGCTATCCATTGAGAGGTTTCTCCTTAGAAATACAAAGAGAATATCTACTCTAGGTCACAGTAAATCTAGATTCCTACCTGAATCCTTACTTCTCAGCTATTCTTATATTCTTCATACTTCTGCCAATGAAATATTGGATAATGATGTAGATCCCTATCCAGGAAAGTAACCACGTATGCTTTCATAATGGTTTATATTTCTATTAATATATAAGCTGACTATTTACTTTTAAAAGTATTAATAGAGAAATAATAGTGAGGCATGGTGGTGGACACCTGCAGTCCCAGCTACTTGGGTGGCCAAGGTGGCAAGACTGCTTGGGCCCAGGAGTTTGAGTCCATCCTGGACAACATATCAAGACCCTATCTCAAAAAAATAAAATAAAAAGAGAAACCATGCCTATAATCCCAGCACTTTGGGAAGCCAGGATAGGAGGATTGCTTGAGGCCAAAAATGCAAGGGATATACTTCTACTGTGAGTGAAAGCACTAGAAGGAGGAAGAAGACCAGTTAGTGGGCTTGATAGATAGTGGGAATTCAGAAAACTATTAAACAAGAAATATACATTGTTTTCATTGTACTCTGGAGTAGGAGACATTTGCTTGTGATATGCAGCAAAGAGAATAACAAGGAAGATTCTTGGATATTGTTCTCACCTTGGAAGTCTGCAAAATCTTACCCACTGCACAACAGTGGGGGATAGTTATTCCGCCACAGCCCATATCACAGGCTATGGAAGCCTTCAATTTGGCAGAGAAAGCAAGTTTCATGAATGTATTAGAAAATATAAACACAAGGTATTTCAAGTTTGAACATGTGCATAGATCTCTATTGTATCAATAAAAATAAAAGATAACACTATGGAAAGGTAGTTGACCATGAAATTATGTCTCAAAATTTGAAATTTGAAAGAACTCTATTTAGACACGATTAGTTATCTCCCTCTCCCCAAATTTTGTAATAGGGTTGACTGAACATAAAATCTTGAGAAAGATGGACAGACGGAAGATTCATTAGACCACAAAGACCACTTGGTAGGTAAAGACGAGTGATTCTGATAAAAACTGAGAACTAATTGTCCATCAGATTGGAGAATGGAGGTCATCTGTAACTACAAAAGCATGTTTGTAGTGGAATGGAGGGAATGACCCCTTGGATTCAAAAGAAAATGGAAAGTGAGTAAGTAGAAAACATAATTAAGAGGATATTATGAACAACTATGTGCTAATAAATTTGACAACATATAAAATGGACAAATTTGTTGAAAATCATAATTTGGCAAAACTGCCATAAAAAAGAATAGAAAATCTAAATGGTGTTATATCTACTAGAGAAATTGAATCCACAATCTAAATGTTTCCCATAATAAAACTTTCAGCTTCAATTTGATGAATTTTCTAGACATTTGAAGAACTAATAATACCAATCTTATATAAACTCTTCCAGAATATACTAAAGAAGGAATGCTTCCCAATTCATTTTATGAGGTTAGCATACTCCTTATACCAAAGTTTGATAAGGACATTACAAGAAGAGAAAACTACAGCCCAGCTTCCTTCATGAACATTTATATAAACTTCCTAAACAACATTTTAGCCAATAAACCTAGTGTGGGATTATTTCATGATTACCTAGTAGGTTTACTATTTGAAAATTAATCAACATAACTCACTACATCAATAAAAAAGAAACTTATGGCATCATCTCAAAAGATTCCAAATCATCTTTCATAAAATTTAACATCTATATATAAAAAAAGTCTTAGCATACACCAACAAACTATCTTAATACACGAATAAGAACTATGACTAGAATTCCATATACCGAAAAAATACAGTTAATGTGACAGTTAATGTTGAAATACTGAACACCTTCTATTTACATTTTGGAAAAAGATGAAGTTGTCCAATGTTACATCTTTAAATGTTGTCTTCATGGTTTTGGATAGTGCAATAGCACACACACACACACACACACACACAGAGAAATGGAAGGAATAAAAATGGAAGAAATAAAACTGTCGTTATTCACAGATGACATTCTCAAATATATACTAAAGAAGAAAAAACAATTTCTGTAATTAATAAGGAAAGTTAATAAAGTTGCTGAACACAAGTCAATAAAAATTATATTTCTGTATGCAAGCAAGGGACAATTAAGAGTGAAATTTTAAAATATACTATATATACAGAATAAAAAATCAAATAGATAGAAATAAGTTTGAGAAAAGGCAATGAGAGCTTTTGTACTAAAAATTAGAAAGCCTTGATGAAAGAAACTAACACCTAAATAAATTGAGAGATTTACCACATTCATCAATTAAAACACTCAGTATTGTTAAATTGTCAATTCTCCTAACAAATTGTAATCCCATTTGAACTCTAAACTGATTTCTTGGTGGAAATAAACAATCCCATTCTAAAATTTATATGTAAATATGAAGGACTTAGACTATTCAGGAAAATACTGGGGGCAATAAGAAAAAGTTGAAGGATGTATATGACTAGATATTAAGAGTTGTTAAAAAGTTATAGTAAATAATATAATTAGTGTGGTATTATGACCAGTATAGAAAAATAGACTAATGGAACTGAATAGAGAGACTAGAAACAATATACATTTGCTACCTGATTTAAAACAAGAGTGTCACCACAGTTACATATGGGGAAAATGATCTTTTAAATGATGATGGATCAGCTATTTATCTCTATAGGAAAGTGACCTGACTCCTTCTTTACACCACAAACAATTAGATCATAAAAATAAAAACGATAATAATATAGCTTTTAGAAGAAAATAGGGGGTAAGTTTCACGATCTTGAGAAAAGTAAAACATTCTTAAACATGACTCTTAAAGCACTAACTATAAAAGATTTTTACAAATTATCAAAAGACTGAGAGAAGATGGTTATAAATCATATACTTGACAAACATTGTTTATAGAATATATATATTTTTAAAGATCCACAAATCTTTAAGAAGACAGAAAACCCAACTTAGAACATGAGTAGAAATAAACCATTAATACCCACAACAACTTAGATTAACCTCCAGGGAAGTGTGCTGAGCCATAAAGAAAAAATCCAATTCCAAAAGATTAGATACTTTATGATCTTTGTGTCTATAACATTTTTGATGTGCCAAAATGTTAGAAATGGAGGATAGATTAGTGATTGTCAGATTTAGGGAAGAGGGATGTGGATGTGAAAAGTAAGCAGCTCTTTTTGTGAAAGAGAAGAATCCTACGGCATTGAGACTGCCCATTATCCTGCCTGTGGTGGTAGATAAACACATCTACATTGGTAGTAAATTTGTATAGAACATGCATCATATAGACACAAATTAATTAAAACAAAATTGAGAAAATATGAATAAGATCTGTGAATGGTATCAATGTAAATTTCTCAATTGTGATGTTCTACCATAGTCATGCAAAATGTTACCATTGGGGAAATTGGGGCAAGTGTACAGGGAATGCACTATATAATGCTCCTCTAACTACATTGTATGAGGCTACAATGATCTCAATAAACATTTCATTAAAAACCCAAATTTAAATAGGTGTCTATGTATATATGTATGTGCATAATTTAGTTAGTTGATGTAAATGGCCAGTTTGTACATGAAAACATGATTAATCTCACTTATTGGTCATCAGGGAAATTCAAGTAAAAATGTTAGGACATAACACTACACTCCAACCAGGATGGCAAAGATGAAAAAGACTGACAATACCAAATGTTGGTGAAGAAGTGGACAACAGGAACTTTCACACACTGCTAGTGAGAGCTTAGGTTGCTACATCCACAAAACTGTTCAGCAGTACCAATAAAGCAGAATACTTGCAGAGCTTATGACCAACAATTATAATCCTAGGTATGTACACAACAGAAATCTTACATATATCTACCAAAAGATACGTATAAGATTTTTAAAATAGCATTATTTATAATGATTCATGCTGGTAGTACTCTAAATGTTTATCTATAGTAGGATTAATAAATTATAATATATAGTATAACATAAAACAATGGAAAAACAAACTGCTCTACAAATATTGATGAACCTCATAGATATAATGTTGAGTTAAAGAAGATAGACTTAAAAGTCTTCATACTATATGATTTTATCTCCTTAAAGTACCAAAACAAACCAAATCTATGGTGCTAGAAGTCAGGATTGTGGATACTTTTGTAGGGATAATATAAAAGCAGAAAGATGAGAAAGCTTCTATGATGGTAAAATCCTTTTTGTATCTTGATCTGAATACTGTATACATGAGTGTTTATAATTGGTAAGATTTATGGATCTGTAAATACATGAATTGCACACTCTTCTTCATATATGTTATACTTCAATAAAAGAGTCTTAAAAAAGACTGACAGAAAAATGGAAAGGCTGATTTTAGATGACAGCAGGGACATTTTATTCATTGAAAAACTATAGAATTAATGGATACAGATGTGAGAACGTTGGGCTATCTATAAGGTACCTATATTCTCTTTACATTATTTCTATTTTGAGGCAGGATGCGAGGTGAAAGTGAGAGACAGTGTGTTTGAAAGTCTGAGAGAAGGTATAAAATAGTTGTCTTGGAGACTGGAAGGGTAAATTGGCCGGGACCATATAATAAGATTTCTAGGTAGTGCTGATGGGACATTCAGGTTATATAGTCAGAAAATTCACATGAAATCTACCAGCACAGTGGTAGGTTTTACTCCAGCTGCACAAAGCTGTTCAAAAGGATGGAGCAGACTGAGAACGGAACACCAGTGAGAACAAAGTTTGACCAGAAGAATATGAGGAAGAGTTAGCCAAGATGCATGAAAAACAGCAATGACAGTGTTCTATTGTAGAACCTCAATCAGATGGTTGCGAGGAAATGAGGGGAAAACTAACACTGAGAGAGTGGGGTGAATAGAAAGGCAGGTTTAAATGGAGCCAAAGAATTGCTGCAACAAGGATCGTGAAAGGAGTGTGTGAAGGAAACAGGTGGTTGTCAGAGGATGATATGTCTGAAATCAAATGTTCAAAATTTGAGAATTGGAGTAAGTACAGTAATTGCTAATAGAAAATTCCAGGACAGGGTAGAGAAACATCACCAGGCATGAGAAGCTCAGGAAAGTGAGAGGCCAAAGTGCTCTTTTGTTAAATTCCAATAAGGGATACATATACTTAATTTACTTATTAGCAACATTCAGTCAAAAAATTTTGAGCCCCTACTATAGGTGGTTAGTATTGTATTAAGTAAGCACAGCTTACTGGTTATGCTAATTTTAACTATAGCATTAAAGCACAGACTGGGTAATAGGACATAATAAAACCCAGAAGAAACTGGCTTGTTACTAATGTATTGGATGTACGGGATAACTCATGTCTCCTTTCTCATCTTACACAAAGCTATTTAATTTTATGTTCTATTCGTTATGGCCACTCTTACATTCTCCATAGAGTAGCCAATCCAATCCTTTTGAGTTGGACCTTTTGTATTATTACTATTTTATTCTGTTAGTCTTCTCATTTCACATTTGAATTTCCCATTTGCTTATACTTTTTAAAATGTCTCTTAACAGTCTGTATTTTTGCCATATTAGTTTGGTTTAAAAATGGTAAATAATTTAAAAGTGTCTGTAAAGAAATATGGAGAATCCTCAAAGAGCTAAAAGCAGGATCCATTTGATCCTGCAATCCCATTGCTAAGTATCCACCCAGAAGAAAAAATAATTCTACCATTAGGATATTTGCACTAGAATGTTCATCAATGCTCAATTCACAATTGCCAAGAGTTGAAATCAACCCAAGTCCCCATCAATACATGAATGGATTAATAAATTGTGATATATATATATATATATATACACACAGTGCTATGGAGTGCTATTCAGCCATAAAAAGATGGAGACCTTACATTTTTTGTATTAACCTGGATGAAGTTGAAGAACATTCTTTTTAGTAAAGTATCATGAGAGTGGAAATCTAAGTAGCCAATGTACTTGATACTAATATGAAATCAATAGATGAACAACTACATACCTACATGGGAGAATAACACAATCAAGTGGGGAGGAGGGAGTGAAGAGAGAAAGAGGAGAGGGGAAGAGAGAGGAGGATTGATAAGCTCTCACTCAACGGGCACGATGTAAGGGTACACAGCACACCCCCTCAGGGAAGGGCTCAACTCTAACTTGAACTATACCTAACAAATGCAAACAATGTAACCTAATAATTTGTACCCTCATATTAATCTGAAGTCAAATTTTTTTTTAGAGACATAATCTCACTTTATCACCCTTGATAGAGTGTGGTGGTGTCACAGCTCACAGCAACCTCCAACTCCTGGGCTTAGGCGATTCTCTTGCCTCAGCCTCCCAAGTAGCTGGGACTATAGGCGCCCGCCATGATGCCTGGCTATTTTTTTGTTGCAGTTTGGCCGGGGCCAGGTTTGAACCCGCCACCCTCGGTATATGGGGCCAGCGCCCTACCCACTGAGCATAGGTGCTACCCATCTGAAATAAATTTTTAAAAATAAAATATTCTGTAAAGAGAAGATCTCTGGAAATGAGAGATTAGGTTAAAGCCAAACCAATATTTAGTATCAGTCTCTAAATTTGAAAACATCTAAATTTGAAATCATCAAGAAGAAATTGCTTTAACAAATAATGTAACTGATCTGTTATCGAGATAGTTTTTTCAGAAACTCATATAAACACACAGCTGAACAACGTACTTTCTCAGCCTCTTTAGGTTCATTTACTTTTTTCTCTAAGAAGCTAGGCTTTCTTTTTTATGTTTTAAATGAAAGACTGAGAGACTTTGTCAAGAAGACAAGGGAACCAGAAAATCCTCAGTGTGCCTGGAAGCTTTGTTGTTTTCTATTTAAGTTCTGTGACTAAAACATTAAATCAGGCTGGGTAAAGATGCTTCAGCCAAAATGAAAAGGAACTCATTCTGACTGCCACACACACCCAGTAAATTCCATCCCACCCAAATCATTTCCTCTCCATGGTGTCAGGCCCACACATCGTGAATGCCAATCGTCCCAGTAGGCTGGAGTAGATAACACATCTCAACAAGAGAGAATGTGGAAGGTGCCCCTTTATGTCCTTTGAAACAAAAGTTCAGTCTCTCTAAGAGTCACCAGTATTCCTTTTCTTTCTTTCTTTTTTTTTTTGGTAGAGACAGAGTCTCACTTTATGGCCCTCGGTAGAGTGCCGTGGCCTCACACAGCTCACAGCAACCTCCAACTCCTGGGCTTAAGCGATTCTCTTGCCTCAGCCTCCCGAGTAGCTGGGACTACAGGCGCCCGCCACAACACCCGGCTATTTTTTGGTTGCAGTTTGGCCGGGGCCGGGTTTGAACCCGTCACCCTCGGTATATGGGGCCGGTGCCTTACCGACTGAGCCACAGGTGCCACCCCAGTATTCCTTTTCAACGTGTCTATTTTTCAGTCAAGAGATTTAAGAGACAGAACTTCACTTAATCATCTATTTAAAATATTCACATAAGAGATTGATCCAAGATGGGTGGGGAACAAATTAAGGAAGGGAGACAGTGAAAAGAAAAAAGAAAGAGGTTAGTAACAGTATAAAAAAAAGAGGAAATAATAGAAAACAGCAAACTGGAAACTGTAAATATAGGGTATAAATCTATTTCATTAAAACACTTTTAGAAACTATACATATTCAGAGGAAAAACAGATTTAAATGGTACTAGTTTATCCATGTGAGCACATATAATCTTGGCAATATTAAAATATAATGGAATAGTTTCTGCCAAGCTATAGATATTATCATTTTTTCCTCTAAGAATATGAGAAATTGAAAGTAAGGAGCCAAGGGATAGAAAGGAGGACTGGAAGGAAATCAACCCACTGGTGCCAGAGTCCGGTTTCCACTTCTTGCCAAAGAGTTTGAAGAATAGTTTGTTTGATGAGAGCTGTCAGACCATGGAGAAGCAACACATGTTATCTTGGAGTAAATTTTAACCCACTCCTACACTGTTCTTAATACTATTGTGACCTCTATCATCTCTTTTATGTTTGGCTGTACTGAAATAGCCAGGTGTTCACAGTTAAGAGCATTCCCTTTTGAACCTCCTTCCTCTGTGTCTTTTTTTTTTTTTTATCTCCACTGTGTTAAAATCGTATTTTATCCACCTCCAACAAAAACCTAAAACCTGCCTCTTAAGTTATGTCCAAATGCCAAATTCCTGTATGACACTTTGCTTTAGTTGCTCTTTTGGAAAAACTCTCTCCAGTGACATCTAGCAGCTTTTTATCCATGCTTCCTCCATTGCTCTTAACAATCAAATGATGTAAGCTCCTAAAAAGACCCTGCCTGAGTCATCATGGTTGTTAGTTAATAAGAATTCCTTGAGTCAATAAATAAGTGAATAAGTAATGACTGACTGAAAAGCTTAAGGTTTCACACAGAACATAAAAGATTCAGGGAGGCCAGCTAAGAAAGAAGGCTTTTATCTATTAAAAAAATGAAATAATTAAAGATTGGAATAAAAGGGAAAAATTAAAACTAAGAGAAAAGGAACTCAGAATCATAAAAAATGTTGCCACAAGTCCTACATATATTTGAGAAGAAACTAGATTCGATTATAAAATCCCTTACTATTGAAAAAAATCCAACTGTGTTAAGACAAAAGGAAGCAGGACATCAAATGTGCAAGTAAGATTTTCCATTACAGGAAGATTTTGACTACAGTGAGCAATACTCCATTGAAAGTCATTCTGAGGGTGAGGCTGAAATCAATGGTAATGAAATAACATAGCTGCGAGGGGGTGGGAAGACATGAATATTGGGCCATGGTGGAAAAGTGAGTCCAAGAAAGGAGGCTGATTTTTGTTTCTGTAATTAGAGGAAAGAAGTTAGGGGTGATTATCAGAATCAATCAGTTTGTATATTCAGAACCAGGAACCTGAAGGAATACACATTTGGCATTGTTATGAAAATGGTGCAAGTTCGCTGCTCAAGGGTTCGGGTGCAATACGGTGAGCAGAAAGTGAATGTCTGTCTATGATATTTTCACTGGAATAGGTTGAAAGGTGAGTATTTGAAATTATTTCTTTGGAAAGTTAGAGAGAAATGTGACCCAGGATAAATAAGAGAATTTTAAGCCACCTCATTATTATTACTAATTGTGGTAGTGCTTGCTGGCATGAGAGCAGTTGAAGTGATACACAGTATTTCAGCCCATTGACCAAAATCCTAAGCATAATAGTCACAGGAAGTCAATTATTGGGTTGTTATGGATTTTAGGAAGAGCTGGATGTCTAGTATCTGTAATGGCTCCTCAAATAAAGCATGTATATGTATATGTATACATGTATATCTATACCTAATCTCTATGCGTACACATAAATGTATTATACATTTTACTAATGAAAAGAAAGCAAAGTTCATAATTCTCAAATAATGCTTATATAATATTGTTTATTAAAAATTTCATATGACCCTGAGAGATATCATCTAATCCCAGTGAGAATGGCCCACATCACAAAATCTCAAAACTGCAGATGTGGCATGGATGTGGAGAGAAAGGAATATTTTTTACACTGCTGGTGGGACTGCAAACTAGTACAAGCTGTTTGGAAGGAAGTATGGAGAAACCTCAAAGAACTCAAGCTAGACCTCCCCTTTGATCCTGCAATCCCATTACTAGGCATCTACCCAGAAAGAAAAAAAATCCTTTTATCATAAGGACATTTGCACTAGACTGATATCGCAGCTCAATTTACAATCACCAAAATATGGAAACAGCCTAAATGCCCACCAACCCAGGAATGGATTAACAAGTTTTCTGGTAAAAACTCCAGAAAATATTATAAAATCCCTAAAGGAACTGTAGGCAACTGTGAAGGACACAGGAAATAAAATTTCTTTTTAATTTTACACAGATTCATTCTACAGGCAGTGAAAGAAAAACAGGAAAAAAATACTTATTATCCAAGTATGTATACCATGGCATACTATTCAGCCATTTAAAAAATGGAGATTTTGCAGCATTTGTATTAACCTGGATAGGAGTGGAACACATTATTCTTAGTAAAGCATCACAGGAATGGAGAAGCATGAATTCTGTGTATTCAACTTTGATGTGAGGACAATTAATGACACAGTGGGGGGTGGGGGAAGGGGACAGCAGACTGAGTAAACAAATTTGAAAGATGATGATACAAACCAAGAGTACCCTGTTTCCCCAAAAATAAGATATCCTCCAAAAATAAGACCTACTTACAGGAAAGATAAGACATCCCCTGAAAATATGACCTAGTGCATCTTTGGGAGCACACCTTAAAATAAGACACTGTCTTATTTTTGGGGAAACAGGGTAGGTTTGTAGTTTTTGCAGGGGGCAGGAGGGAAAGAATGAGTTTATTTTTCTCTTCTTCATTTTTTATATCCATATTTTCTTCCCTGCAGGACTACTCAGAATCTTTACTGTGAAAATGTTTATTGTGATTCTCTAAGTGTTTCTGAGAAGACAAATATGGTTTGCTACATTTCCCAAATACAGTGGATCTTAGACTTTTGTAAGTACAACATTATTACAAGATTGAGAAGCATTCATTAGGACCTGGATTTTCAAAGTTGGCTTTAGACTGGAATCACCAGGGAAAAGTTAATATTAAAATATTGTTGCTTGGGTCTCCCACAGATACCCTGTTTAATGGGCCTGGAGTGTGTCCTATGTATTTGTATATTTAAACCCTCCCTGATGATTCTCATATGCTATAAAATTTCACGCCTCCTACCCTAGGGGATACATGGTAAATGATACTTAAATATGTTCTCCAGGGAAAACTATATGATCAAAATGTCAATCAAGTTTAAATGATGATCTTAAGTTGAGTACTCAAATTTTGAATTTTTTTTAATGAGAATTTATTATGCATTAAAAACAGGAAAAAAAAAAAAAACTCCAGAAAATATTATAAAATCCCTAAAGGAACTGTAGGCAACTGTGAAGGACATAGGAGATGAGTAATATATATATATATATATATATATATACACACATATATATTAAATATACATATATATTAAAATTTCTTTTTAATTTTACACAGATTCATTCTACAGGCAGTGAAAGAAAAATAAGAAAAAAAGTACAGCTGTCCTCATTAGCAATTAGTCAAAATGAAGCTGCAGATAATGAAGGTCAACTTGGCTGTGAAACTGGGACTCAGTTGAGAGCTTTATTTCTAGTTTTTATGCATTTCACAAAATATAAACAGTGAATAATCAGGATTAGATGCTTCTAGTTAAGAAGTATCTTAATATCCAAGTACAGTGTAATCCTCTTAGCTGGTGTTGACACCAGTGGAAAATAAGAAGAGTCAATTTAGTTATTATCCTAAACACTGTAGGCTCAAAGGAATATGCTAGAAAGGCACAGGCTTGTTGACATGGTATCATCACATAGATCACAATAGTTTTGGCCTATTTTATAAACAGAGCCTCAACTCAGTAAAACCTATCTAAAGTAACCATACAGAAAAGACTAGGAGGATTTTACACCCTCACAGGATTGCAGTTATGTTTATAAACAGCTGTGGTTCCCTCCCCTCTAGAGGGAGAGAGGAGGACTGAGCTCTCATTCTGGTTTTAGGCCTCTATAATTCTAAACGTTATCTCTTGATTACTAGCTATTCTATACTGGATACACCTTATGGCAATGTACCGATTTATTTTATTTTTCTAAGAGTTCCTAAAAATGTATCACTTTATTCTGATAGTTTTGATTATAATGCATAAATTCAAATAAGGATTTATCTATTTTTCCTCAGGGGACCCAGGATCCTCATTTCCAACCTAAGTGAAATTCTGTTGTTATTGAAAGAAAATCATGCAAAAAGGAAGGAAATCATAAAAGCAAACAACAAAATTTAATAATCTGATTCTGCAAAAAAGGAAAAAGCTTGCATAATAGTGGGTAATTAACATTCCACGTTTATTTCACCATCAGTTTAATTCCCTTCTATGGCCTTAGTTATTAATATTTTAAGATCCCCATTCGTACACATGTCTGTGATTGGCAGACCGGCTTAAAGCAGTAGTTCTCAAACTCAAAAGTGTGCTCAGAATCACCTGGAAGGCTTTTTACAGAAGCGATTTCTGGGCCCACCCTCCGTCTTGGACTCAGTAGATCTAGGGCCTGAGACTTTGTATTTCTAACAAGCTCTCAGGAGACACTGACGTTGCTAGACGAGGGCCATATTTTGAAAACTAATGGTTTGGTGAATTAAAAACCTTAAAAGAAAAGCTTGAAATTCTGAGAATAAAGAAGATTGGCTATGTATTGTGACTATTATAATGTCTTGTCTACCTCTCA
This sequence comes from Nycticebus coucang, assembly GCF_027406575.1. Classification (NCBI taxonomy): domain Eukaryota; kingdom Metazoa; phylum Chordata; class Mammalia; order Primates; family Lorisidae; genus Nycticebus; species Nycticebus coucang. The sequence goes on along the minus strand of NC_069787.1, from coordinate 73,938,677 downwards.
TTGTATATTTCTGCCAGGTATTGTCATTATCTTCCCTTGCAGATGAGACGGCAGCTCCAGAGAAGTCATACAACGAGTACAAGGAAGAACTGGCATTTAAATTCTCATCTTCTTCAAACACATGTTCATTCTCATACTGCATGGTGCCTATCCAACCCTGAGATGGGATGAGGGACTTCTGTCAAATTTTTATGTGCTCTCATTATGTCTGATCACTGAAGAGTGGACTATGGTTAGGAAGAGGTAATGATAGGAACCCACTGCAGAAATGATCACAAGAATTGAGTTTCTGTGCTTAATTTAACAAGAATTCTTTGATTGTATTACTTGCCTTAATACTAGTTTTCTTAATGTAAAAATTAGTGATTTTTACCAATCACTAGTAAAAATGCTCTTTTTTACTAATCACTAGTAAAAAGTGCTTTGCTATAGCCAAAATATCTTATACTTGGTGAGATTCCTAAGCAAAGTTATTTTAGAAAATGGGCCCTGTACACAGGTATAGACTTCAGCATAACATTGAATCAATTCGTCAAATGAACTTTAAGTCTAAATGGCCTGGGTAATAAGCACAAATACGAATTTAGGGGAGTAAAAACAAGAAAGAACTGGGTGGCACCTGTGGCTCAAAGGAGTAGGGTGCTGGCCCCATATACCAGAGGTGGTGGGTTCAAACCCAACCCTGGCCAAAAACTGAAAAAAAAAGAAAGAAAGAAAGAAAGAAAAAAGAAAAAACTTCACTTAAATCTTTCCTGAAATAGCCAAGTTCAAAAGCATCAACCAAGCATACTTTCCTAAAGGAATAAAAATACCATGGGAGTTTTATTTGCATGAATGCTAAAGGAATAAGGAAAAAAAAAAAAAGAATGGCTCTTTACATTTATATCCAGTTTTATAAGTAGAAAAATCAAGGGAAAAAACAACTCTTTGAAACAGAGGAATTCAAGAAGCTGGAATCCACAGACAGGAACAATCAAAAAGAAAGGCTTTCAAAAGACTAATTGATATTTTATCCCTTTGAATACTGTTAATCCACAAGAATGTTCAATGTCATTTAGAAAACACTAGTTAAATTCCTTACAGACTGTCAGTATAAATTAGGACAAAACAAATGAGAAAGAGAGCAAACTTTCTTGGTAGATGAAAGGGTGTCTTATTTGATCATGGCTGAGAATCCTTTTTCAGGGAAACCAGCTCCACATCCACAGGCTGGCTGCCTTTCTTTGGTAAGTTCTCAATATGATAGGTTATCACTAACAGATTGAGTAAGGTGCTTTTCTGCTTCATTGATGAAAAACAGCTAAAGACTGTTACTTGTTCTGATTGCTATTCATAATGACGGTGGGATGTCTGATGTGTGTCTTCCAGAATTCTCTATAAAAGGCATGATACATATTATTGAAGAATTGATTAAAAAGAGGCAAACGTGCTATGTCACTGGGACCAGAGTGTGTTTGGAAGTATGTGTATGAGGAACATGGGCAATAAAATGGGTAGAGAAGTACTTCCAGAAGGTGACACTGGAAATAAGATGAATATGATAGCTATCTAAGGAAAATAATAAGAAAGTGAAACCTTTTAGATAAGCTCTATTGCTGAAAGGCAGTCATATTTCCAACATACACACTACAGGTTTCCACCAATATTTTAAATTATTTTATGTAAGAATCATTTTCCAATCACTCCACATTCTCCACATCCTTTCACTTGCCCCATTTTCTCATTCATTAGTCTTTTTCCCATTCAGAAAGCATTTTACAGTTGGTTCTTAATTCAAATTTCCAAATTTCTTGGGATTTCTGAATCTCTTATCCTTTTGATATTTTAATCTTTGAAGTGAAGGTTAGGATTTGTAGAAGGTGTGTCTAACAAATTGTCATTTGTATATATAGCCAACATTTATTCAATCAACAAATACTTGCCCAACACTTACCATGGCCAGATGCTGCTGGATAATGGAGAAATAAGGTAAATATAAATAGTCCCTATTCTGAAAGAGTTTATAGTTTTGACTCTAGAGGGGAAGAAAGATAATTAAACTGAAAATGGTGATTCAGCATAAATGTTATGATGAAGATATTCTAGGGCCATAGAAAATGTGGCAACTCTGAGATAAGACACAGGGATGAGGGTGGCTTCCAAAGGAGAAGAGAGCATCTGAGATAATTACTGCAAAACAAGACAGTGTTAGTAAGTTCGAGGGTAAAGGAACAGCGTTTTAGAAGAGGAAGTGTCTTATTTATCATATTCACATCCTGGAAACCAGAAGCAGTCCATTTTGTCTGGAGCACAGAAGTAGCAAGAATGAGTATGAAGAAGCAGATGTCAGGGTCATGAAGGATTTTGTAGTATAGGCTTGGGCTGAGGATTATGTCTTGAAAGCTGTGGAAAGATTTGAAGCATGTCATTTGTTTTAGGAAGATAGCTCCAGGCCTGTGGAGAAAATGCACTGAGGTAGGATAAAACTTGAACTAGTAAGACCAATTGGATGCCATGGTTGTCCTGCCAAGAGAAGACAGTTACCTAGAGTGACTTTCTGTGAAAGATAATCTTAACTTTTAGGACTCTTAGGGAACATTCAGGAATCTGACTAGCCTACTATTGGATCCACATTTTGTCCTTTACATTTATTTTGAGTAAAACTCAATACTGAAGTCTTTAATTGAGGGTGAGTCCTTACTCAAATGCTATTTTATTTTTTATTTTCTTTTAGAATGAGTCTCAGTCATCCTGGGTAGAGTGCTGTGGCATCATATCTCACAGCAGTCTTGAACTCTTGGGCTCAAGTTATCCTCTTGTCTCAGCCTCTCAAGTAGATGGGACTACAGGTGGCCACCACAACACCTGACTAATTTTTCTATTTCTCATAGTGATGGGGTCTTGCTCTTGCTCAGGCTTGTCTCAAAATCCTGAGTTCTGTAATCCACCAAGATTACAGATGTGAGCCACCACACTTGGCCTCTCAAAGACTGTTTTAATACCAAATTTAAGCTTTAGTACCACAGGGAATAAAAGGAAAATCAGTTCCTCAATCTCCAGGGATTCATGGATCTACAATCTGAAAATGGGGTAGGGAGAAGATGGCTGAGTTATGTACAAACTTCGAGAGTTTTAAAAATAAAGTGTGAAAATCACAAAGAAATCAATGGAAGAGCTAGACTGTTAGATGTGGGTAAAACTTTAACCAACAGAGACTGAAGATGTGGCCACAAAGAAACTCCAGGTATAAAATCTGCATAAGCAAAGGCAAGAAAGAAAATGCTCCGAGAGAGGAGGGCGGCAACCACCATGAACAGATCTGGGATGGAAACACGGGCCCCCTGAGACTTCAACCCAGAGTAACTGTTTCACTAGGGTCGAACAGAAACCAGCTAAAAACAAGACAGAACCACTTAGCCCCACCACACCAAACAGGGCCCCAGTTTCTCAGGCCATAGCACTGTACGGGTCCTCGACAAAGCTTCAGGGGAAAAATCAAATGGTATAAAACAATCATGGTGTGTAATCAGCAGAAAAACTCTGGTAACATGAATAACCAGAATACAGTAACCCCACCCAAGGAAAGATATGGCAGATGTAACTGAAGATCTCATTCATAAACAACTGGCCAAGATGTCAGAAATCGAATTCAGAATTTGTATTGCAAACAAGATTAATAAAGTGGAGGAAAATTTGGAATTAGAAATTCGAGCAGCAATTAAAAAGTCGGAATTAGGAATTCGAGGAGAAATTCAAAAGTTGTCTCAAGAACTTAACGAATTTAAAGAAAAAACCACCAAAGATTTAGACACACTGAAGCAAGAATTTGCAGCCTCAAAGATCTGAAAAATACAGCAGAATCCCTCAGAGTGGAGAAAGCAGAAGAAAGGATTTCTGACATTGAAGACAAAGCCTTTGAATAGTCCCAAACTCTCAAAGAGGAAGAGAAATGGAGAGCAAAAATGGGTCATTCTCTCAGAGAACTCTGGGATAATTTGAAGAAGGCTAATATCTGCCTCATTGGAATCCCTGAATCCGATGAAGTGGCCTTGCTAGGCACAGAGGCCCTTCTTCATGAAATTATGAAAGAGAATTTTCCAGACATGCCTAGAGATTCTGAAATTCAGATAGTAGACAGTTTCAGAACCCCAGCATGACTCAATCCCAATAAGATATTGCCCAGGCATATCATAATTAACTTCACTAAAGTTAATATAAAGGAGAAAATTCTGAAAGCAGCCAGATGTAAGAAAGCCATTACCTACAAAAGGAAGAATATTAGAATGACTGTAGATCTCTCTGCTGAAACTTTTCAAGAGGGTGGTCATCAGCTTTTAATTTCCTAAAGCAAAATAACTTTCAACCCCGGATTTTGTATCCAGCTAAACTGAGTTTCATTTATGATGGAAAAATTAAATACTATAATGACATTCATATGTTGAAGAAATTTCCCATAACCAAACCAGCTCTTCAGGATATTCTCAGACCTATCTTCCATAACGACCAACCAAATCCTCTACCACAAAAGTAAACTCACTCAGAAACTTTTGATCAAACTCCAACTTCCACACTGGCGAAAGGATTGAAAATGTCCACTGGACTTTCAAAAAACTTGATACCCAAAATTTCACCAGAAGTATCAATATTCTCCATTAATGCGAATGGCTTGAACTGTCCTCTAATGAGGCACAGGTTAGCTGACTGGATACAAAAACTCAGGACAGGTATTTGTTGCATACAAGAGTCACATCTTACCTTAAAAGACAAATATAGACTCAGGGTGAAAGGATGGTCATCCATATTTCAGGCAAATGGTAATCAGAAGAAAGCAGTTGCTGCAATTCTATTTGCAGATACAATAGGCTTTAAACCAACAAAAGTAAGGAAGGATAAGAATGGTCACTTCATACTTGTTAAGGGTAATATTCAATATGATGAGATTTCAATTATTAATATCTATGCACCCAACCAGAATGCACCTCAATTTATAAGAAAAACTCTAACAGACATGAGCAACTTGATTTCCTCCAGCTCCATAATCATCGGAGATTTCCACACTCCTTTGGCAGTGTTGGATCGATCCTCCAATAAGAAGCTGAGCAAAGAAATTTTAGATTTAAACCTAACGATCCAACATTGGGATTTAGCAGACATCTACAGAACATTTCATCTCAACAAAACTGAATACACATACTTCTCATCAGCCCACGGAACATACTCCAAAATCAATCACATCTTAGGTCACAAGTCTAACCTCAGTAAATTTAAAGGAATAGAAATTATTTCTTGCATCTTCTCGGACCACCATGGAATAAAAGTTGAGCTCAGTAACAACAGGAATATGCATACTCATACAAAAGTATGAGAAGTTATGTAACTTATGGAAGTTACATAATCTTATGCTGAATGACAGCTGGGTCAGAGATGAAATTAAGAAGGAAATTGCCAAATTCTTGGAACAAAATGACAATGAAGACACGATTATCAGAACCTCTAGGATACCGCAAAGGCAGTCCTAAGAGGGAAATTTATAGCACTGCAAGCCTTCCTCAAGAGTACGGAAAGAGAGGAAGTTAACAACTTAATGGGACATCTCACGCAACTGGAAAAGGAAGAACATTCCAACCCCAAACCCAGTAGAAGAAAAGAAATAACCAAAATTAGAGCAGAATTAAATGAAATTGAAAACAAAAGAATTATACAACAGATCAATAAATCCAAAAGTTGGGTTTTTGAAAAGGTCAATAAAATAGATAAACCTTTGGCCAGCCTAATCAGGAAAAAAAGAGTAAAATCTCTAATCTCATCAATCAGAAATGACAAAGATGAAATAACAACAGATTCCTCAGAAATTCAAAAAATCCTTAATGAATATTATAAGAAACTTTATTCTCAGAAATATGAAAATCTGAAGGAAATTGACCAATACTTGGAAGCACGTCACCTTCCAAGACTTAGCCAGAATCAAGTGGAAATGTTGAACAGGCCCATATCAAATTCTGAAATAGCATCAACCATACAAAACCTCCCTAAAAAGAAAAGCCCGGGACCAGATGGTTTCACGTCATAATTCTACCAAACCTTTAAAGAGGAATTAGTACCTATATTACTCAAACTATTCCAAAAGGTAAAAAAAGAAGGAAGACTACCCAACACCTTCTATGAAGCAAACATCACCCTGATCCCCAAACCAGAAAAAGACCCATCAAGAAAAAAAAATTATAGACCAATATCACTAATGAATATAGATGCAAAAATATTCAACAAGATCCTAACAAACAGAATCCAGCAACACATCAAACAAATTATACATCATGACCAATCGGTTTTATCCCAGGGTCTCAAGCCTGGTTCAATATCCATAAATCTATAAGTATAATTCAGCACATAAACAAATTAAAAAGCAAATACCATATGATTCTCTCAGTTGATGCAGAAAAAGGTTTTGATAATATACAGCATTCCTTCCTGATCAGAACACTTAGAAAAGTTGGTATAGAAGGGACATTTCTTAAACTGATAGAAGCCATCTACAGTAAACCCACAGCCAATATCATATTGAATGGAGTTAAATTGAAATCATTTCCACTCAGATCAGGAACCAGACAAGGCTTCCCATCGTCTCCACTGCTCTTTAACATTGTAATGGAAGTTTTAGCCACCGCAATTAGGGAAGAAAAGGCGATCAAGGGTATCCATATAGCGTCAGAAGAGATCAAACTTTCACTCTTCACAGATGATATGATTGTATATCTGGAAAACACCAGGGATTCTACTAGAAAACTCTTAAAAATGATCAAGGAATACAGCAGCATCTCAGGTTACAAAATCAACATTCATAAATCGGTAGTCTTTATATATACCAACAATAGCCAAGTTGAAAAAACAGTTAAGGACTCTATCCTATTCACAGTAGTGCCAAAGAAGATGAAATATTTCTGAGTTTATCTAACAAAGGACGTGAAATATCTCTATAAAGAGAGCTATGAAAATCTAAGAAAAGAAATAGCTGAAAATGTTAACAAATGGAAAAACATACCATGCTCATGGCTGGGTAGAATCAGCATTGTTAAAATGTCCATACTACCCAAAGCAATATATAATTTTAATGCAATCCCTATTAAAGTTCCACTGTCATACTTTAAAGATTTTGAAAAAACAATACTTCATTTTATATGGAAACAGAAAAACCTTGAATAGCCAAAACATTACCCAGCAATAAAAACAAAGCAGAAGGAATCACGCTACCAGACCTCAGACTATACTACAAATCGACAGTGATCAAAACAGCATGGTACTGACACAAAAACAGAGAAGTAGATGTCTGGAACACAATAGAGAACCAAGAGAAGAATCCAGCTACTTACCATTATTTAATCTTTGACAAGCCAATTAAAAACATTCAGTGGGGAAAAGATTCCCTATTTAACAAATGGTGCTGGGTGAACTAGCTGGCAACCTGCAGAAAACTGAAACTGGACCCACACCTTTCACCATTAACTAAGATAGACTCTCACTGGATCAAAGATTTAAACTTAAGACATGAAACTATAAAAATACTAGAAGAGAGTGCAGGGAAAACCCTTGAAGAAATCGGTCTGGGCGAGTATTTTATGAGGAGGACCCCCGGGGCAATTGAAGCAGCTTCAAAAATACACTACTGGGACCTGATCAAACTAAAAAGCTTCTGCACAGCCAAGAACACAGTAAGTAAAGCAAGCAAACAGCCCTCAGAATGGGAGAAGATATTTGCAGGTTATGTCTCTGACAAAGGTTTAATAACTAGTATCCACAGAGAACTCAAACGTATAAGCAAGAAAAGAACAAGTGATCCCATCGCAGGCTGGGCAAGGGACTTGAAGAGAAAATTCTCTGAAGAAGACAGGTGCACTGCCTACAGACATATTAAAAAATGCTCATCATCTTTAATCATCAGAGAAATGAAAATCAAAACTACTTTGAGATATCATCTAACTCCTGTAAGATTAGCCTATATCACAAAATCCCAAGACCAGAGATGTTGGCGTGGATGTGGAGAAAAGGGAACACTTCCATACTGCTGGTGGGAATGCAAATTAATACACTGCTTTTGGAAAGATGTTTGGAGAACTCTTAGAGATCTAAAAATAGATCTGCCATTCAATCCTATAATTCCTCTACTATGCATATACCCAGAAGACCAAAAATCACATCATAACAAAGATATTTGTACCCGAATGTTTATTGCAGCCCAACTCATAATTGCTAAGTCATGGAAAAAGCCCAAGTGCCCATCGATCCATGAATGGATGAATAAATTGTGGTATATGTACACCGGAATATTAGGCAGCCTTAAAGAAAGATGGAGACTTTACCTCTTTCATGTTTACATGGATGGAGCTGGAACATATTCTTCTTAGTAAAGTATCTCAAGAACGGAAGAAAAAGTATCCAATGTACTCAGCCCTACTATGAAACTAATTTATGGCTTTCACATGAAAGCTATAACCCAGTTACAACCTAAGAATAGAGGGAAGGGGGAAAGTGAGGGGAGGGAGGGGGGAGGGGGACAGAGGGAGGGAGATTGGTGGGATTACACCTGTGGTGCATCTTACAAGGGTACATGTGAAACTTAGTAAATGTGGAATGTAAATGTCTTAGCACAATAACTAAGAAAATGCCAGGAAGGCTATGTTAACCAGTGTGATAAAAATGTGCCAAATGGTGTATGAAACCAGGGTATGGTGCCCCATGATCACATTAATGTACACAGCTATGATTTAATTAAAAAAAAAAAGAAAAAAAGAAAATGCTCCCGGCCAACCACACCCTACAAATAACTGACCAGTGAAAGAAGAGTCGTCAGGGAGACAAGACGACAAAAAGTTTAGACAGTAACTTGAGGATTATACCATGGCAGGTCTCAAGCACAAGGCTGATGAGTCCTTCTTAATTCTTGTAGTCTTTGAGTTGTGATTCTTAGTGGAAAAATAATACATTAGCAGTTTCCATTTCCATAGTTTATTTGATTATAGCCCACCTTCTCCCTAAGAGAATTTAAGTCAGCTGTCAAGGTTATGTAAAATATAGTGTCAAAGAAGTGAGAAAAATGAGGCAAAAGGAAGGAAAGTAAGATGAAGACAGCAGGCGGGCTAATTAAATAACTGCCATTAAAATGTTATCGGAGTCAGTTAGCAATGAATTACACGGGTCACTGTGTCCATTAGGAAAGAAAATAAAGTAGGTGTGTAGGAGAATGATTCCCAACATGAAGGCAAAAAAGACATTTCTCCTGTTAGTCTGAAAGGAGCAGACACAGTGTAGTCTAATGAATGACAGTCTTAAAGTAAGCAAAGCAAGTTTGCAAGGGCTGTTTATTATCGCATCCTTCAAACATAAGTGAACGGCACTGTGCCAAAGCATACTTCACGGAGCTATTTTTCAGGGGGCCAATGGGATACAGTCATCCAGGTAAAACAGCTTTCCCAGCTTAATCCAGTGATATAATTTAGAATATCCAAGGAAAATATATATACTGTATAATATCCAAATGTTCCTCCAAAAATGTTATTTCTCGTAGTCAAGGTTCTGAAAGGTATGAGTGGTAGTGACCTTGGAATTGTTATACTTCTTGACAGTTACTTGGAATGTATCTTTCTTTGCAGCTGGTTACACATAGGTGCATATGTTTTAACCATCAGCAGGAGTTGGCCAGATGGATAGGACAGTTAGTCTCAAATGGAAAAGGCTAAGAAGAATTCAGAGGCATCCAACTTGCGACCCACAGGGTGCATGATGATTTTGTCAGGATGCTTTTTTTGCTTACCTGTGGTGTCAGATATCATGAAAATATTCAGATACTTTTTTCTTTATTATTATTTTTTGCTAATCAGCTTCATTAGTGTTTAACTGTGTGAAGGCAGAGGAGAAAAAAGAGATAACTCTTGATTTAAAAGAACTCCCTGGGGCGGTGCCTGTGGCTCAGTGAGTAGGGCGCCGGCCCCATATGCTGAGGGTGGCGGGTTCAAACCCAGCCCCGGCCAAACTGCAACCAAAAAATAGCCAGGCGCTGTGGCGGGCGCCTGTGGTCCCAGCTGCTTGGGAGGCTGAGGCAGGAGAATCGCGTAAGCCCAAGAGTTAGAGGTTGCTGTGAGCTGTGTGACGTCATGGCACTCTACCCGAGGGCAGTACAGTGAGACTCTGTCTCTAAAATAAATAAATAAATAAATAAATAAATAAAAGAACTCCCTAACTCTCTCTAACACATGAACTCCGTTATCTGGAGGTTAACTAGGGGAAGGATGATATTCTTTTCAGAAAAGTTTTAGGTCTGCTCTCACACAGAGACCAAGGTGTAATCATCGCACTGTGGTTCTAACACCCACCTCGTTGTAGAACAATCTCTGCAAGCTTACCACTGTCTGTAAACTAACCACAGCTTTGAGTACTGTAAAATTTCTAGTATATACTGGTTAAAAGTTCTAGGGTTATTATTAGAAAAGACAACCTTAGATTCAGAAATCTGATCTGTATCCTACTTTTTGGCAGTAATCAGATGGTAGGGATAATTATATCAAGACCATATCCTTCCAAATAAAGTTTTTAAAATGCTAATCTCAAACTTTATTCAGGCATTTGTTTGAAGGATGCATAAGAAAGAAAAAGGCCAGGTGTTAACATCTGGAAAACACTGCAATAATAAAATTAAAAGCTAACAAGGACCCAGCCTAGACCAAGGTAATAGAATGGAATGTGTAGAATAGACTCAAAATACATTGTGGAAATAAAATCTACATTAAAAAAGGAAGATTGCATGTGGGATAGAGTATGCCAAAATACCTCAGAGGTTTTAAGCACAACTGACTGGAAGAAAAATGACTCAAGAAGTTAAAAGAGTTTTCCTATTCTACTCCAAGCTCAGTTGAATATTAAATCATATGTTTCTCCCCTAAAAAGGAGAGCAATCCTACAGCCACTGTCAAAAGACCATAATGATCCTAGCTATGCAACTTTAAAATTGTTGCTTAGAGAAATAAAACTTACAGAGGCTTACTGGAACTCTAGGGAAGTCTGTGGGAGAAACTAGATTCAGAATATAGGTAATAAGACTTAAATTATGAATATAAAGTTTGCATTACCAATGAGCTAGCTAAGGGTGTTGGCAGTGGAAAGGGACATCTAAAGAGTAATTGGAAACACTGGCATGAAAATCAAAACAGAAGATACGATTAATAAAGATTTGGAGGTCATCCATATGACAGTTAAAGGTGAAGAAGCAAATGTCATAACTGAGGAAGAGAATGAAGAAAAGCACGTGTCTTAAGCCCAGCACCCTGCAAACCTTGAGATGAAAAGGGTCTACACATTTTATTAAACCCAAAGTTACCAATGAATAAGTATATATTAGAGAAGATGTATCTGGAATGAAGGCTGGGTAATCAATGCCAATGCTGCAAGACCATAAAAACAAGTTCAGACAAATGAAGTCAAGAACACAGGAAGAAGGGATAACATTGACAAAGTGAGGACTATGGCTTCACAAAACTGGAAGGTAAGAATGAAGAAACAAACACTTGAAGTGAAAAGGAAACATTAGATCAAATATGGTACTTATCTTCACATAAAGGAGGAGACAGCTGTTTTGTCATCATATATGGGGGGACCCATGTTTTGAACATGAGAGGGTCAAAAAGTTTAAAACAGCTGAAGGAGCATAAATATGAGTGAGGGTCCAGCTGAGCTTATAAAGAACCAATTCAATTTGTGGAAGACACAGAAACTCCCTTAAAGAATGATTGTGATGATCAAAGGTTACAAATCAGTCCATGTAAAGCACTAAGTGTATCCTTTGTATGTGTAAATGTAGCTTTGAATTCCCAGTACCTTCCACATATATACTCAGTAAATGTGATGAATGTGACACCATTTTGGCCTAGTTCATCTTTTCATTTATATTTTATCAAGGTCATTTAATATTCTGTTATATTTTTGTCACACAGTATTATAATTGCCCTTGAGATAAGGAAACAAATTTATGGAAACCTTTCAAATAAACTTTAATTAGCTGGTAACTATTTTCAAGGTCACAGCATTCTCAATTAAACACTTTTATTTTTTTATTTTTTTTTTATTAAATCATAGCTGTGCCAATTAAACATTTTTAAAACACTAACAACAATTATCAGATGAGAACACTCAATGACTACAGTGGATAAAAGACAGACGAGGGCATTCTGCAAACCTAAACACAATCCAGTACATCCCTCTTCTGTCTCACATAGTGACTCTGCATCTTTACCAATGACAGCTCCAGCCCTGCTTTGTTCCTCTCTACTGGATAACTGAGACAACCAGTCATTCAATTGCTCGTCACTTCATGTTAGCACCCAAAGCAAAATAAACTGTCACTTGCTTAAGCCCTTCCCAAGTCCTATAATAAGCCCTTCCAAATTTCCCCTTTTGAGGAGCCCTTGGTTCACCTGATGCACACTCTCCCTTGGGTCAGCAAGCCAGTTAACTCTAATTGGTATCTGGTCTTCTTTGCCTAGTAGGCTTTAACCTCCCAGAACAAGTTTCTCAAAAATCTCAATGATTTTTACCAATTCTGAATATTTTATTTGCTGACATAACTTCTCAATTATGAATGAAATTCACATTTGCTGAATCTGGAGTTCTAGCTTTCCCAGATCTAAGCCTCTGGAGCAGGCTGCTGGGCTCATAAAATACTCACAAAGTGATTAATATATTCTTTATAAGGGCATGCAACCCATCATTCTGAATGAAAATAGTTTGCTGCCAACTGAAATACATGTATGTACATTTCATGTAAATCAAAGAGCAATATTGGCTTAAAAAATTTGATCAACTTTGTGGTTTCCATTTTTAAGGAAACTTGATAAGAAGTGATTATAGTTCCAGTATATAGTAGCAAGGTAGCTGATGGCTTTTCAACCAAAAATTAATCAAAGATAATTGACGATGAATGCAACATTATGTATGGTTCAAAGAAGTAAAAAATAGGGACTGGCCTGATAAAAAATAACATACTCTTAGTGATATATTTTACATTACCAAAATGAATAAAAGAGTGAAAGAAAAGAAGGAAGAATAAGCCATATCTTGGATGGCAACTGCACTTTGGAATGACATCAGCTTGATTTTGGTAGGGATAAATATTTTGTGATATACAGCTTGGGGAAACAAGTTATCTCCAACAGGAGGAGATTTTGTCTGAAGCGAAATTATATATGTATGCATAATTATGTAATTATGTATATATAATTACACATACATATAACAGAGTCAACTTGTAGAAGTTAGAGTTAGTATGTAAAATATATTAAATATATGGTCCTATTAAAGTATATGGTCCCAATTTGAAATATGTTCTATCAATTCCATAAACCACAAGGAACCAGAAACTTCACATGACATATACTAGGAAGATTTCAGGTTGTTCCAATTGCTTCATGTAAGGAACAAAATATACCATTTGAAATGTGATGTCAATGTGAAAAATGATAAAAGTAGCTTATATTTTATCTTTATGGTCATCCTCATATTAATGTAGTCACATTTTCCTGGTATATAAATAGCTCCCTAAAATTTTATATCTTTAAACGCTGTTTCCAAAAATTGGAAACATATATAATAATCATTCTATGAATTTCTTTCTAAATTTTTTCATGTTACTGTCTTAGGATTCAAAATTATAAGGATTGTACATTTTTGTCACCTTCTTTTCACTGTACATTCTGAATATTATTTTCAATGTTGTTATAAAATAGAATTCATTTATTACATTAATTCAGCCACTAATATTATAATAGTTCAGCCAATAGGGGAGATATGTAATGAATTCTCTTAATATTTCTTCTATTTTAATTTAATTCAATTTAAATTTGCTTTATTTTTACTTTTTGAGACAGAATCTCAGTCTGTCACCTTGGGTAGAGCACCGTGACATCATCATAGCTCACAGCAACCTCAAACTCTTGGGCTCAAGCAATCCTCTTGCCTCAGCCTCCTGAGTAGCTGGAACTGCAGACGTCTACCACAATACCTAGCTATTTTTTGTATTTTTAGTACAGATGGGTCTCACTCTTGTTCAGGCTGGTCTTCAACTCCTGAGCTCAATCAATCTGCTGGTCATGGTCTCCCAGAGTGCTAGGATTATAGGACTGAGCTGCTACCATGCCCAGAGGGGTCCTTCTATTTTTAGATACTGGCTTTGGAAGCTCTATTTTAAAACACTCCTTTGGTTCAGTCAATGAGTCATAAAATAATGCTAGTGATCTTCAAAAAGTCCTAACATATTTTTCTGAATTCAGAGACATGAAGCAGAAAGGAAGCCCAATTATTTAACGTCTATTATGAGTTGGGCACTTAATAGGTACTTTGGATATGCCATCTCAATTAATCCTTATATTATTGTTGTTTATACATAAAAAGGTATAATGTATTTCGTGCTCTTAAGGAGAAGACAAAAAAAGGCTTCAGAAAATTTAAGTAACTTTCAAGGTTAAATAATTATAAGTATTTATCTCAGGAATCACATATACTGTTTTGACTCTGAAAGTTATTTCTACTTTTTATACCACACTTTTTCCTATTCAAAGTTGCATGAGTGCGAATGAATAAAAACAGTGCCTGATGAAGAATTAAAAAAAAAAAAATACATAATACATGCATATTCAAAATCATCTTTCATTTTATTTCTCCACTGACACTTTTAGTGCACACACTTCCCTTAGCCTGTTAGCATGTCTTCATTTTGTTTTTACTATAGGAATTAGATCTTTAGCACTTTCAAGTTAAATTTGTGGTGGATTTATAAAATTAAGTACTAGATTAAGAAGCACAATTAAGAACACCAGCAAATCAACAAACACCTGAGAGCAATAAAGAAAATATGCTACCAGGAACATTTGCAATGTACCCTACCAAATGCCAATTATTCAGATGACTAAGGCCAAAAGGGAAATAGAATAAGTCGTATATTTCACATTGTCTTTTCAAGAGAGGCATATCCATTCATCTCGAGAGAGATACTTGCCAGGGCACCAAATTCAATGCTCAATTTCATCGTTTGCTTCTTTATATAAGGCAAATTGAGTAAAATGACAGACAATTATGTCTACATTGGCATTTCAAAAAAGCCAATGACATTGTTTAAATGCTTCTGTTCACATACCATCTCTCTAAAAAAAAGAAGAGGTTAAATCATTAAATTTTAACCCCGAGGAAGCATCTCGATAGGAATGTATAATCGCGTGGTTCGGGCATTTTACTTTCTGATAAGCTAATTTAACAGAATTATAGAGAAATGTTAACGTATCTGGATATTGCAGCAGTATCGCTCCAGAATCTGACATCTCCAGCTTGCCTCTGAGGGGGGCTGAATAATAGTCAATTCACAGCTGTATTCTTTAGCAGGAGCCTCAGGGCCTACTTTGTGCTGTCAATTTAAAAAGGTAATCATGTGATGTCAGCATCAGCTGTGCTGATTCGTGAACACACGATCAGTTTACTTTAAAATTTTTTTGTTGTCTTGAAATGGCTCTGTTGCCTAGTACGTAGGCTCTGCCTTCTGTAGGTATCCGAGGTACTGAGGTTACGCCATGCCGCTGCTGCGGTGTCTTCTCAGTCAGTTGCTGCCACTGGAATTCTATTGCAGTGGGCATTTGAGGGGGCTGCCTTTTAATTCAATGTGTGTGTTGCATCAGCCAAGAGGCATTTTGCTCTGACCTAACCATCCCGGGCTTGTTTTCTGCAGTGTAGTCTTCAGAAGAGACCAGGAAAACTTTCCTTCCCCATCAGAGTGCAAAGCAGAATACAGCACTTAGAGAAGCAGTTACCCAAGGGGAAATAGAACAGCACATTGAATCCCACAAAGGCATAAATGTATTCATGATCTATGTATATATGACTTCATAAAAAAATAATAATTTCACTGAGCATGAATCAACAACAGCAACAATGAAACAAGCCCATGTTGTATAACAAAGGTGTAAAATATATTTTTGCTACAAATCTTTGGAGATTGTGTATTTCTCACCTTCTCTCTAAATTTCTAAATGTACAGGATTTTAAAGGCTGCAAAGAGGATATTAAACAGAATATACATTTGATTTTCCTGGCTGGTGATCCCCTGTTGCTGGTCTATATAAATCAGTCCCACAAGACCTACTTGAGATGAAAGTGTGAAAAAAATATATACTTAAGGGTTTTAATTCATCAATGCTATAATAAATCATTCTGTACAAATCAAAATGTCTCTCACTACCTTTGTCTCAATCTCTGCCATCTCTGACTTTCAGACATTTTATCTGCCTTTCTATAAAATTTTATCACAAAATTACTAACTTTAACACACTTCTTGCATATTATGTATAAAGACTGACAGTGACACTATTTAGTATGGCATGCAGGCAGTCCCCAGGTTATAACCTAGATAGGTTCTGTAGGTTTTTCTTAAGTCGAATGTATATATAAGTTGGAACAGGAACATTTGCCTATTACCTTTGATAGCCTCTGTTTGTAAGTGCAAGTAGTACATAAGTCAGATGTCTGTAATTCAGAGACTGCTGCTACCCATGAAAATAAATAGATTAGAGCAGGAGTAGGCAAACTACAGCTCACAGACCAAATCCAGCTCGCTGCCCATTTTTGTAAATCAAACTGTAAAGGAACATAACTATGATCATTCATTTGCATGAATGCTACAATGGCAAAGTTGAGTAGCTGTGACTTAGACTACATGGCTTGCAAAGCCAAAAGTATTTACTATCTGAACCTTTATAGAAAAAGCTTGCTGGATTAGAAGATAAGGCATGCAGTTCTGCATTTTCCTATCTGACCTCCTAAAAAAATCAAGTGGGCTGATGTCAGCAATGTTTACATATCAGAACAGCCTTTTTGCCTAAGCTCCCTTGAGGACAAATTGCTTGAATAGATCCGTAAAAATTGTGGTCCCATGGAAAAGTTTTAAGGATTCCATTTTTATAATTTAGTGAATAAAATAAATGCACCAGCAGGAACACAATAATTCAGCACCAACATGCTTACTTGTCAAATACTTACACCGATATCATGTACAAAGGCCTGCATTATAGATCATTCCTATGATATCTGTCACATGCTGTATTATGTAATAATTCTTTATGACCCTGTCCTTTGTTGTGATATGTTCTGTTCTTTGAAAGCAAGGAACACATCTACTATTCTAGATGCGTTACCATCTAGCCCTGGTTCCTTATAGCACTGTTTAAGGAGCTATGTTAGTATTAGTTAAGTGAATAAGAAGTAGAGCAAATTTTCCCTTATAAAAACCTGTTAAAAAGAAAAAAAAATCAATTAATTAGTACATTTAAAGAAATGCAATTTTGAAATGAACATAAATGCCCAGTACTTGAACAAAGAAAGTAAACCGATTTTTAGGTGTGGCTTGTGGGAACACTTACAACTCCTCGGGTCTTTTCGTGTAAGTACAACTTAATGACTAATTGTTGCTAATCAGAGGCACTAACTGACCTAATTTCAAGTTAAGACATGGAAATTATTTTTAATTAGTTCATGGTATCCATGAAAACAAATGTTACTTAGAGTTTGAAAAATGATTTTGTTCTTTGATATAGCTTAAATATTCTCCTTTCCCTTCCCCAAAAGATATGGTATAATTTTATAAAGTAATTCTTACCCAAGAAGAAACAACCTACTGATTGGCTTCAACTAAATTTTTGGTTGACTATCACCAATTCCAAATTGATGAGGCTTTCCAGTGTAAACTTTTATTATTGACTAGCAAGAATAATGTGAAAAACTGCATTATGTTTTAAACAGCAAATTTTATCTCAATTGGGGCAAGTGCCCCTATGAAGAACTTTATTCTTAGAGCATAACTTCATGGACAGAAATATGATGACTAAGAACTTCAAACAGTATATTGTGGCTAATATGTATTTTTAATGTGAAATCTCATTGTGAAGTTATACTGATTACATTTATTGTTTCTACCTATTTTAGCTGTGTAAAAGAATATGGCAGAAAATGAATGTATGTTCCAGAAGTTCTATGGAGTTTTGTTCAATGCAGTTTTGAGCTCTATTTTTCATATTTTTTTCAAACTCATATGTAAATTCTGAAGTCTAAGCTTTTGAATATGAGGATATATTATGATTCTACTTTTGTTCTTGGGGGTTAGTAGTATTTTGCTTCATTTCATGCTGCTGCCCTTCAAGGAAATTAAGCTCAAAACAACTGAGGTAAAAATTTGACTACGCATTATCTGCAGTTTTTATATGTGCTTCATAAAATCTAACACAGTGTGTCCCAACTGTGTCGTTACTGGGACACAACTACAAGAGGGACTCTACCCAAGAAATGCAAATATTGCAACTAGTTGTTTGTACCCTCCCATTAACCTGAAATTTTAAATAATTATATTTTAGTGTTTGTTTACATATTTTATCATTAAAATTTGCTTAAAATAGGTGGATTTTTTAAGGACTTACAAGTGTTATGGAATATAAACATTAAAAAGAGAGCCAACTCCGGATTCTGTGTAAAAATTGGGAGAGCTGTTTCAGCCATTGGTCCTCTGTCCTTGAAATGAGCTGAGGAAGGTATAGTGGCGATGCAGGCAAGGAGAAGTGACTCCAGTCAAAGAAACTGGAGACTTTCATTTCTCCAAGCTTCGGCCACGTTCTTTTGGATATTATCAGTCTTGCTTTAGCTCTTTATTCACAAATCATATTTTTATAAATTCACTATTGAAACAAATATTTGCCTCAGGCTCTTCCTAAGCAAAACTATCTTTTCAGCTATACATCATTTACTAATGGCAAAAAAGAAAAATCCAGATATGCAAAAATACTCCACTTAAATAGCAGCTTCTTATGTTCCTATTGCTTGAATCCCTTAACTTCAGTTACCCTCTCCTCAAGTACACTTCGGTCACCTGCTTATAAGACAGAAACTTTGCCAAGAAATAGTTCATTATCTGAAATCTTAAATCCAGGCATTTCACTTCAGACCACTCTGTACAATTCACTGACACCTCTAGTCTCTATGTTTTCTGCTTTCTTCCTATATCCCATCCCCCAATGCCTTCTGTTTTTATTTTCTTCCTTGAAACCACTTTGCTACTCAATTACTTTCTTGCCAATATCATTGATGAACACTGCCCTTTTTCTCACTTCACTCAGTAAATCCTTAACCTTGCATTAATTCAACCTGACTTCTTGACTACCAATCATTACTGTAGAAAATCAAACATCCTCACAGATTAATATCTCAAAAATCCATAGTTTATAGCTTCACATGAAATTCCAATACCACCCCTTAAATTTCTAGAGATTTCTAGTCGATCTTCTCACTCCACTATTTAATACATTTCAGTTATCCCTAAGTCATTAACATGCCATCTCCCACTCACTTTCAGGAGATGATGTCATTTACTACTTTACATATAAATATTATTAATATTTACCATGTGGGAAATCCTTTGATGTCTTCTTCCCACATTTTCACACTTACATACACATGTGAGCACACTGTCCCTTCCTCCTGTCCTCCCACATTCCTTGAACAGATACTAGCTTCCTCATGGACTTTGTCCTGGACTTCCTCATGGATTATGTTTTCAAACTTTAGAAACCCCTCCTGGCTTCTTCCCACCAGTATCAAGTATTTCCCATATTAAAAACAAATCAATAACTCAATCATTTTCAATACCTATTTTTTTCTGTTTCCATCTTCTCCACTCCTCTTCAAAGTCAAGTTTGTTGAGTTTACTATACTTGTGACATCTCTTTCCCTAAATATAATTCACTGTCTTTGCCCTTCCATCTAAGGTTGCACCATCAAATTCACTAGTGTATAACTCCAATGTTAGTTTTCAAGACTCATGTTACTAGACAGGCATCTCTTTAGTAACACTCTCTAGACCAGTGGCTCTCAACCTTCCTAACACTGAGACCCTTTAATACAGTTTCTCATGTTGTGGTGACCCCCCACCATAAAATTATTTTCATTGCTACTTCATAACTGTAATTTTACTACTGCTGTGAATCATAACGTAAATATCTGATATGCAGGATGTATTTAGGTGACCCCTGCGACCCCAAAGGAGTCGCGACCCATAGGTTGAGAATCACTGCTCTAGACTTTGTTTTCTTTGAAAACTGGTACTCTTGGTTTTCCTTCTATGTTGATAGTTATCTTTTCTAATCTTTATTTTAGGCTCCTTTTGTGCCCATTTTTAGTGTCAAGGTTCATTCTCCCTCTCTTGCTTTTAAGGACATTTCTCTGGATGACATTGACTTAGATATGTGATAGTAACTCCAAAATCCACCTCCATGTAAGAGATCTTCTGAGCTCAGATATGCACATCCAAACACCTATTAAACATCTCCACCTGGGTGCATGATAGTTATCGAAAACATATTTGAAACTGAAATCAGTCTTTTTCCAGACACACCAGATTCTCCTTCCTGTGGTTCAGATCCCAGTAAGTGGCACCTTAGGCTATTGAGTTGCTAGAAACTTAAGAGCTACCTTGACTTCTCTCTCCTTTTATTCTAGCATTTAATCAGTCACCAGGTCTTGTGTGTTCTACCTCCTTATTATGTTATAAACACGTCAAACATCCATTCACATTTCTACAAGTTGGGTATATGCCACCAAGATTTATTGCTTGAATTCTTGAGTTTTAGTCCCCCTATTTTGCCTCTTTTCAATGGAAAGAATGATCATGTCATTCTCTAACTTAAAACCTTTTAATGTCTTTCTTTTGCCGTCAAGATAGTGTTCAAGTTGCCATTATCTAGTGATACTGTTCAGCTAATTTGTTTCTCCAGGTTTGTTTTCTTGATTCCTCATTTTTCTATATATACCCTTGTATTACTTAACCATTTTTTGTTCACTAATATTGCCACACCTTGCTTCCGTGAGTCTTCACACATGCCATCCCTTGGTCTGAAACTCTTCTCATTTGTTTTTTATATAGCTAATTCCCATGTGTCTTAATGTTTATATTGTGAGATTTCTTCCTCTGGAATTCTTCCTCTGACCTTTCCTAGTATATGTTAGCTGTTCTTTCTCTATAAAACCATAGTACCTTGTACCTATAATAATTAGCACAGTTGTGGCTCATAACATTTGAGCAGTTATTTATTTTTTTTGTGTGGATTTTTTTGGCCGGGGCTGGGTTTGAACCTGCCACCTCCAGCATATGGGACCGGCGCCCTACTCCTTGAGCCACAGGCACTGCCCTGAGCAGTTATTTTTTTTTGCCAGGATCTGTTCTAAGCAGGTTCTGCATCTTAACTTACCTAATGCTTACAACAACCTTATTAGCTAATTATTATTATCTCCCCATATGAGTAATCTAAACTTAAGAGAAGATAAGTAATTTTCCCAAGTTTCTATAAGTATTAAATGACAAGTTAGTCATGAACTCGGGCAACTTATTAAAGAGTTTATAAAATTAAATATCATGATATTTTGGCTCAGCACCCGTAGCACAGTGGTTATGGTGCCAGCCGCATACACTGAGGCTGGAGGATTCAAACCCGGCCCCGGCCAGCTAAAAACAACAATGACCTCCGCAACCAAAAAATAGCCTGGTGTTGTGGCGGGAGCCTGTAGTCCAGCTACTTGGGAGGCGGAGGCAAGAGAATCACTTAAGCCCAATAGTTGGAGATTGCTGTGAGCTGTGATGCGATAGCACTCTACCAAGGGCGACATAATGAGACCCTGTCTCAAAAAAAAAAAAAAAAAAACTGTTCATATTGAAACACTTACGACATTGTGTTATAATAACTTGTTTATATCTAACTTCCTAACTATACCCTAAATTAGGAGGAAGTTGCACCCTCCAGAATTTAGCACAGTGATGACTACCAGATAGGCTTCCAATAAATATTATTAAATGAATAAAAGAACAAGATGACACATCTCAAAAACAAAGGGTCCCTTCCACAAATCAAATGCATGCTGACCTAGGTTTAGTGTATGATGTAGTGGTATTTTCCCCCAAAATACCAAGTGACTTGCTATCACCTAAAAATACCATACTTTTTCCTGTCTCCAAGTGTTTACACATTCTTTTTCATTTTTGCCTAATACACCTTCTCTGTCTTGTATAACTTGGTCTTTCTTCCAAATCCAGCTCAGAATTTATTTTACAACCATATATTCAAATCTTCTTTCTAAATTTTTATTTCTCTGCTCTTTATTCATTTAACATCACAAATACCAACAACATCATTAAGCCATGATTTTTTTTACCAGTGGTTTATTTTTCACTTATCTTTGTATCCACAGTTCTTGAATATAGCACTCAGAAGTTGTTCAATAAATTTTGAAATATTGATTGAATGAAATTAGGTTGGGTCATGTCTCTATAATTTATCAAGCAGAACTCTAATAAATTACAGCAATTTAATTGGCTCCTATGCTGACAAAAATTGATTATTTGTGTTCTCCAATATTGGCATCTTAGACAATTTGGAAAAGATAAGTAACAACACTCTTGCCTATTTCTCTTCCCTGATATGGTCAAATGCTGGAGAAAAGATATTTAATTGTTTAAAAGTCTCTGAAGTTGTTTCACCAATCAATTAATAAACATTCTACAAAGGGAAGTGCATTTCTATCTATGGGTAGACAAAGTAAGTTTGTGAAAATTTTTAACATATCAAACCACAAATCAAATTTTAGAAGGAGAAACTAATAGTTAAATCACCAAAAATGTTATTTTTCATATCAACTATATATTGAACCTTTCCTTTGTACTCTATAAGGCACAATTTTTTTTTTATTATAAAGAAAGTACATCAGATTTGGGCTTTCTAGCTACTCTATGTGATTCTTATTTCTTCCTCAAATACACACAAAGCTTCCAGATTAAGTTTCCTAAAATACTACTTTCAGCAAGTCATTTATATGCTCAAGAATTGTCAGTGGCTCTTGTCTGTGGAATCAGATGAGAACTACCAAGCTTAGATTTTTCAGCCGGATATTCTGCCTTAATTGATTTGTGTAGAGCCTGACACATGACTGATATCTAGTAAGTATTTTGATGTTTTCATTGCTTTTTTGTTTCATTGTTTTAAAGATAAAATCAGAAAACCTATTTGAAGTAAAGTTCCTTGTGACTTTGATTATTTTAAATATTGGTAAATTATCAAGAGTAGATGCTTCTTGTGCAACAAAAATGCTACGTGTTAAATGAAGTAGAAGATGTATACATTAAAAAGTCTCTTCCCAGGAGTTAGGTATCCTAAATGAAACAAGCACATTAAGCTATGAGAAAAGATAGGTGATATTTTAATTAGTGACAATTTATAGAGATATTGAGTTCACAGTTTCATAGCTGAAAGCTAAATCATTGGGACATTCTTAATTGAAGTTCCGAGATGACTATTCAGCTATGAACAAATCAAAACAAGTCCATAAGGCATTAGAAAAGGATAACCCTTCAGACATGCTGGATTAAGCAAGCAGACTGGCCTCAAGCAAGATGATCTCTGCTTGAAAACTGCCATCGGATTGCCAGACTCAAGTGCCTCTTTAGATCTTTGGGCCTATTTCCAGCCTTTCTTTCTTGCTCTGTCTTTCCAGCTCCCTTCTTCATTTCTATTGCATGCCCTTGCCATCTAACACACCAAAGGATCAAAGAGTTCAAGGTCTTCAGATTGCCAATGTTTTATTTTAGTTAAAAAAAAAACAAAAATGAAAATTGTGCCCATTTTCCTCTCTGCGAGAAATCAAAATTTATAATTAAGGTGAAAGTATAAGAAGATCTGTGCAGTCCAAAATAAAAACCCACCTCTTCACATACATATACCCTATTACAAACTTCACCATTTTGTTTTATGCAACAACTTAAATATGGCTAATTATAATTAAGATGTTAATATGTTCTCAAATCAACCCACGCCACTTTGTTGTACAAATGGAACAATGTCAGCTTCTCTTTCAATATCCAAAACATCATTTTTGGAACAAATTTGAAGTTTTGATTCATTCAACAAACAATTATATTGAGCACCTACTATGTGTCAGACACTATGCTGGGTGCTGAGCAAGCAAAATGTGATAATTTTCCAATTTCAGAAGAATTCTGGTCTCTAAAGCAGTGCTTCTCAAACTATTTTTTATTCATCTGTGCCTTCTTTTGCTAAACAAAATTTTTCTCTCTCTTGTCAGAAATTCCGAAGACCTCTTGTCTAACACAGGGAATCACTGACACACAGAACATGGACTTTATTTTCTGTGTATCCTTGATAGACAAAGTATCTTTGAGATTTTATGTTTTATTTAAAAAGAATGTATTTCATTTTGCAGACATAAAACTGTATTGTACTATTAAAAATATTTTTTCTGAGCTACATATGCCCCCTTCCAAAGTGAAATTCAAATGCCCTACACCCACCCCTGTTGAGAATCACTGCTTTAAAGAGTTTCGGAGAAAACCAGGCAACCTCCATCTCTCCCCTCCAATCCAGTCTTAAAGGAATTAGAATTTTCCTACCTGACACAACAGCTGGTGGAGTATCATAATCCTGTCTTGTGATTGAATCTTTGAATGAAAAGAGCATGAGAAAGAATGCAATGAAGTACAAAAGAAAATAAAATAGAATCATAGTTCTAAAACTTGGAAGGGCCCACTGTGTGTTCTATGGTTGAGAGCCCTGCTGCCTTCAAGCAGTCAAGGCATTATGACCCCTGGTCTATCTATAGGTGATACCGTGGTCCCCATTACTAACATACTGGGCTTGTTGTTAGGACCCGTGAGCACTGCTGAGACAGTACAGTTTGTGCCAGAACATTGTTATTTTCCACAGTGTGTGTTTGTTCTTTCCCAAAGGAATCAGTGTAAAAATATCATCTCCGGTGGCTGACACAAGAGTTCTACAAGGCAGCCCAACGGAATGGGGGCCCAGACCATGTTATGGAACAAAATCCTGGAGAACAAAAGAAAGAATTAAAATTTAAAAGAGATACAAGAAAAAGGTTACATATTATCATTCTGTGGAGGCTAATGAGTTTTGAAGCTAAAATTTCATCATTAATCTCTCAGCTCCAACTCTGATCCCAGTGGTTGTTGGTGAGGTATATTGGTGGTTACGTTCTGTTCAAGGCCAAGGAGCTGTATGTGCCATAATTGTGGGAGTGAGATACATAGAATAGAATCTACTGAGCAGATGATTGCTGTCTCTATCCCAAGTGTCCTGACATGGGAGGTGTTCTAAAGAAAGCTTAATTAAACTACATGGCAGTCATTTCAAAATTGGGGGTTATATAGGGCAAAGTATAAAAGCTTGTTTGAAGATGAAAGGTTTGGCTTAATACAATTTTTTTTTTTTTTTTTTTAGCCAGGGATTTTAAAAAGGAGAGTGGCCTTAGGTCCCCCTTCTAAAAATGGAAAATTCTAATTTTGTCCCAACTCCTGTTGGGTCAGTTGTATAAAAGGGACCCGGTATTGTTTACATTCAAATAAACTGCCAATATATATATTCTTATGTGACCCTTATTCCATTTATATAACCTTTTTATTTTTCCATTTTAAAAGCTAAAAAAGCTAAAATCCCCAAATTTCATTTTTCCCCTCACTGGACAACTTTTGGACTATCACAAATTTCTCACTTTCATCTCCTTGACACAAAGGATAATGTTAATCACTCTTTCGTGAGTAAATGGCATATGAGAAGACAAATTAGAACTTGAACATCACAAGGCACTTTATGCAGCAAGAGCAAACACGATCAAAAGATTCAAATGCAAATAAACCAGACTTCTGAGTTGCTTTACTTCTAGCATCAGGTATGTGAACTAGTGAGTTGATTATCATCCCCCACTCTAGAAAAAGAGAACCATTTTTTAAAGTCTCCCAATGTTTTATTAATAGAAGTGTTAATTTCTAGTACCTTTTTAAGAACTGCAATCACACACATTTACCACTCAAAACAAACAAACAAAGGCTAATTTTTGAACCGTGCCACCAGTCATTTTATAACATTTTTAAAATAAATACTAAAGCAAATAATGTTCATTGTTGAATGGCTATAGAGAATAGAAAAGTATGATTAAAACAGAAATTACTCCTTATCCCATCGCTTAGAAATAGTCACACTTGTTTTGTATTTCTCCACAGCCTTATATTATAAATATTTGTTCCTAGTTGATATTGTACTCCACACATGAAAATTTACATACAGCTTTATTTGATTCAACATTATAAATAACCCTTTCTCCTGATTATTTTATACTCTTACAATTCCATGCTGCATTCCATTCTGCTTTATGGATGGATTATGGTTTATTTATACATTGTTTTATATTAGACATTACAAAGGACATTGTGCCAAACATTTCTGAGGTAGAAAGCCTTTTCTGTTATTTCAGAATATTTCTCTAGATTAACTTTTCAACATGATAGCTAGTTGGTCAGTTAACAGGTGTTTTGAAATGTCTTGACTACCTACCTTGCTATTCAACTGATACTTACACAAATTTAGAGTCTTCTTATTAAGAAATCAGTGTTTGAGAATGCGTATTTTCCTACAGTTTTACCAGGAGTATGCACCATATTTTGACAACCTTATTTAATGGAATGTGTGTGTGTGCATGTATGTGTGAGTATATTTGATAAAATTGCTGTTTTTATTTATTGGATTAAATTTTTTTCATGTGCTCACTGGTATTCTACTTTATCCTTCACCAACTCACTGTTAATGTTCTTTGGTACTCTTTTTACTGATTTTCTCTTATGTTTCTATTTTATTCATTTATTTTAAACAGCAAAAGTTAATATTTGCAAATAAATTGTTTGAGACTTTCACTTAAGACCTATTCATTTATTATTTATATTGTAAGATTACTTTAAAGGTCTTTTATGTTATAATAAAACTAAACCAATTTTTTCAAAAACTATTACATTTTCATTTTTATCTATATATTCTTTTTTTATATTTGTGTGTTTTAATTACTGGTAAGTTTTGCCCCCTCCCCCCACAAAAAAACATTTTCGGAGATATACTTATTACCATTCATTTATAAAAGTATTTTATGAATCAGGAATCTATTTAACTTTGCTTCTTATAATTCTCCGTTTTAATACTTACATTTATACCTAATAATGGGAAAAAGGGTAATATCTAAGTAAAGTGAATAATTCAGGATTTTTATCTGATATCATCAGAATTTTAGAGCAGTAAAGAAGAGGCATGATTAAAAATATACTAGCAAACTGTGATGAACAAATGGAGTTCAATTACAAGGTTATTTTTGTGAGTGGCTATGGTTACACCATGGGAATCCAATGATGTCAGAGCTCACTAGTGGCTGACAGAACACAAGCTGAACTATAGATAAGGAGACTGGAGAACAAAAACATTTTTTTTCCTTTCAATAGAGTCTATTGATGCTGTTAGCCACTGGTGACCATCTCCTGAACAAATGAAAAGGAGATAAGAAACTTGTAAAACAAGAATGTCATGCAATTTAGAGGTTCTCATAACACAGTAAAATCTCCAGTGGTTTCTGCTAAAGCTTACAATAAAGTGATAAGAAATTATGGATAATGGGGCTTTGGTTCCATCATGGGAATATTGTGACAAAAAATAAACAAAAGCAAAAAATCTAGAAAAATCTTTTGAGGTCACCAGAGTCCTGGAATAAAACAATTACAGCTAAGTACAAAAAATTCATGTTTACAAGGCCTATAGATTGTGTTTAGTTTAAAAATAGTTAGAAAATTGAACAATAAATAGTTAAGGTGGAAAATTTTAAGAGAAAGTTTAATGAAACTACATGGCTTGCATTTCAAAATTTGGGATCATGGGTAATAAGATATGTCTGCTTTTGTGAGCAGAAAAAAAGGAACTTTGGCTTAATATAATTCCTTTAGGCAGGGATTTTAGAAAAAGAGAGTGGGACTTAGCCTGTGGCCCAGGGTACCCCTTCAAAAAATTAAAAATCATAATATAGCTCCAGCTTCCATCAGCCCTGATCACTGTCTATTCCAGATTGACCTGTCCACTCTGCTCTTAGCTCCCATCTGTTTCTGGAGTTACGGTCCCTATCTTACTCTTGATTTATCAGTGCTCACACTTCATTTTACAGAATTTCAGTAAGCTCAGATGTCTGAAAACCTGGGAAAGTTCTGGGTATGAGAAAGATACAGATAGTTTTAGATTGACTCTCTGGGGAGAATGGACTGGGACAAATTGAAATTGAAAGCAGGAAGGGCAGTTAGGAGAATATTACAAATAGTGAAATAAGGCAGGGCAGGGACTCTAGAAATGTGAAGGAGGGCATTTGGCAAATGTCTATGAGATAAAATTGGTAGGACTTGAAAAGTAATTATATATGGTGGTGATGGAGAACGAAAGGGTCTAGGTTGAGTCATAGATCTATGGTTAGGTCCTGGGCAAATGGTCGTGGCATTGACTTGAAAGGTAACAGGGATCAAGAACATCCAAGAGGAAGAGGTTTCCATTGGGAGAAAGCTCAGAGAAGCTCATGAGATTAGTTTGGGTGACATTGCCTTGGACATGTTTGAGGGAGATTTACATGGAGATATTTATCAAGTAGTTGGAAAATGAGACTAAAATTCTAAGATGAGGTTAGCTTTGGGGACTTCAATTTAGGGGTTCTCAGTGGAGAAAGCAGGGTTTTAAACCACAAAAACAGATGAGATTGATTAAGAACATCATACGGAACAAGGTATTAAAAATGAAACCCTGGCTTAGCAGCCCGTGAAAGAAAAGAAGACAGAATGGCCTCATAGGTCTGAGGAGAACCAGAAAAACCTTGGTCCAGAGTCACAAACTGGGAGCTTTGGGGACAAGCTGGGCCCAGTGTTCAAATATAGGAAAATCTCACATAAAAATTCAAATATTCCTCTCATTTTCAAATATTGGAAGGTGAACTCAGCCAGGGTTTGTTTGCCCATGTGGCAGTAGCCACCTGGAGGTGAATAGCGCTGCCCTGTCTAGACAGCATCCATAATTCCAGGCTGCTAAAGGCACCACCTCTTGTTCTGTCTGCCTAACATTTAGGCAGAAATAGAATTATTATTGCCCTGAAAATCTCTCTGAAATACAGTCTCCAATGTCATATATATGTATGTGACATGGCTATGTTCATGACAAATATTAACAACTTTCCGGGTTTTTATTTGTTTTTTTTTTTTGTTTGTTTGTTTGTTTTTGCATGAACTCAGCTTCACTCACTAAAATGACTTGGCTAGCCTCAATAGGCTTTTGAGCTTGAAACACTGGAAGAGTATGTTAACAGCTAAAGAAATGAAGACTTTAAAGAAAATGAGCTCTATCAAGTGAAATAGAGCAGGTCAGTGAGTCCCATCGTGAATGTGACAGGAGTAAAATCCCTCTGGTGATCTGGAGTAGCAGCCCCTGGAACTAGTAGAGAGGTAAGAGCAGCTCATTTGATAAGCCCGTACTGGGCACCACACACTGGATTAGGTATGCTGCATGTATCAATCCATTCAATATTTACAGCATCCTGAAAGGTAAATATTAGTTTTCCCACTTTGTAAAAGAGGAAGCAAAAGTTCCAAGAGGTTAAGTGACCTGCCTAAACATGCATAGCAAATAACAGGGGCAGAGCAAGGCTTGGAACTAAAAGTCACTTACGAAGCCCACTAGTGTTTCCATGATACCAGGCTACCTTCCTATCAATCAATATGTTAGAAAGATGCAATAAGGTGAAAAAAAAAAACTTAAAAAATTACCTGAATGGCATAATAGTTACTCCAAATGCCAATCAAAAATTCAAGATAAAAGGAATCATTGATGACATATCAAAGTGCTAGAGTGAAATCTAAGAAAAAAATATACCAGTCTTCTGGGCATTACCCACACTCAATAGTATTTTGTTAAATAAAAAAAAAAACAAAAAACAAGTAATACTATTTTCTCTCTGCCTCTCTAAAACTTTATTAAATTTTAAACATTCCCATAACATGTTATACAAATATTATAATGTATCTAAGAATTATTTAGTACAAATGTAAAGGGAATATAGAAAAAGAAAGAAAAGAAAAAATGCTAGGGAAATTTGGTATTAAACATAAACCACATGCTTAAAACTTTTACTCTCCAAGAAAAGGTGTGGTATATATCATTATTAAATTATTTGGCTATCTATCACCAGCTGTGAAAAGTTGTAGTCTCATATAAATGTGTTGTTGAAAATGCTCAAATGTAAAATCATAATGTATGTTACCAAATCAGTAACTTATAATTATGAGTTGGTTCTGTATCTTTTAGCTTATCTTTCAATTTCCTAATGGATTCAGTCATAGTTAACTAGTTCTTACATTTGTACTAGTTTGCAAAT
The DNA here is from genome assembly GCF_027406575.1 of Nycticebus coucang. NCBI lineage: Eukaryota > Metazoa > Chordata > Mammalia > Primates > Lorisidae > Nycticebus > Nycticebus coucang. The sequence goes on along the minus strand of NC_069787.1, from coordinate 73,908,347 downwards.
GTGATCTTCAGCAAGTCAGCTAGCTTTGCTTTTGATTCAAATGAGTAAAATTTATAAAGTGTTTCTGTTTATGCTTTGCATTATAACTCCATCTTTTATCAGATTATCATTCGATACAGTAAAATTGCATGACTTCCCTCATTCAGAATTGTTGATCACTAAAGGAGAGAAAGGCTGATAGGGAGGAAAATCTATAGTGGAAAAATGAGAAACTTCAGGCATCCCAATACTTGGGACCTGCTTATTAGTAATATCACAAAATGCTTCCAAATAATTCTTACACATTGCCAGAAGGGATAAAATATTATCTTCAAACTCTATCTCCCTGATAAAAATTAGCTGTACCATAATATATAACTAAATGTATCTTAGACATGACTTCTAAAAGTGTAGGTCAAAAACATAAGAAATCATTTGATCTAGCCCAAGCATTCAGACAGGTAAAATATTATAAACAGTCTTTTATAGGTGCTGCAAGTGAGGCCTTAGAGATAGGTACTGTATGTTAACAAAATCACATTTCTTTCTTGATTCAGTGTATTTGCACTGAGGTATGTTCAGTTTCTTCCCATTAAGGATAGATTCAGATTTCTTCCCATTAAGCCCCCAGTGGACATGTCAGAAACTTCTTGTATTCTAAAAAGCCTATGAATCAACATCTATTTGGTAAGCAAGGCTTTGAAATGGGATAAAATTCCTAATACACAACTGTGTGCACAGCATGCACAGATATTTGGAGGTGAAGTCAGCATAACTGAAGAGTCACACTGATGGTGACATCTAGGCGTAAATAGAATCCTGACATTGAAGGGGTAACATGTTTCACGTGACTCACACTACCAATGGGTAGAGAAAAATTGAGACTAGAAGATATTGTTTTCCCCCAAACAGAGAGAGACTACAGGGCTCCATGAAGATTTAGATCTAGGACTCCTAACTCCTAGTCAAGCGCTCTTTCTATTATATTTAAACTGCCCCAGTTAGAAGAAAATACTATATGTTTTTCTTTCTACATCTTTAAAAATGACAAGATTATCTGCACTAACAATTGTGGAAAATAAAATCATTATTGATGATTTCTTTCCTGAAAATCTGGGGAATAATCTTTTTAAACATCAAACATAAAGTTTTGCCTATGATTTAAAATGCCCCGTTGATATAAAATTGAGGCTGCCATAGGCATTTTTCAATACGCTTCTGGTCAAAAATTTCAACTTAGCATGTTAGATACCTTTTCTTCTTTCAACACCATATATGTCAACATATCCAAAAGGAAGATTAAAAGAACTCAATTATATCAGGTTCTCAATTACCTTTCATTAAGGTGAACTTTGAAAAATAAAAAGCCCCTTATATCAGTCACGGAGTTTGCCTCTGACTTGTAAATAACCTGAGGAGAACATATTGCCTGAACTGGTAAGAGCTGGGAAGGGAAAACCAGGCTCAAGAATATGAAGTCACAGGGTCGAGTCTGGCAAGTACAGGCCAAAGGACAACTTTCCAAAAACAGACATTACACTCTGATGCATTGTGCCATATGAACAAAAAGTAACTGAAATTTAAAAGTGAAACAGGAGAATCTCAGCTTTGATGTAGTAAATGTACAGTGCAATTGAACGTGCATACAGAATGAAGCTTATTCATACATAGTAGAACCTGAAAGGTGTATTAGTCAATGATACAAAAAAAGTTTCTGATGTCAGTGAAAACAGACGATATAACACCTTGTCAAAAAGTTCAAGAAGACAAAACAAAACAAACGCTTCAACTCACCGTTCCTGTTGTGCCCAGTGAAAGGTGATTCATCTGCTGTGTCAGGGGGCCCATCATGTTTGCTGGCTGCATTGACATAGGATGGTCCATTGTTGGGGTAATCACAGCACCCTACAAGCATATACCACGTTCATTTGAGAAGATATTCTATGAGGAAGGACACTTTTTCAGAAAATAATAAACACAGTAAACTATTTTCATGTGTTAATATCAAGTGCTTTTACTTTTTAGTGAAAAGGCTAAATTTAACTGTATATAATTTTTAAGTCTGTCTGTGTCATTCTGTGCTTATTTAAATATGTGGCATTAACAACCTTCTTTACTTTGATGTAACTTATGTGTGATGTGCTTAAAACATCTGTCATTTACATTTTCAACATTTGATGTGTAATGTATTCAAAGAAATCATATATCCTCTCTCCCATTGTTCTAAATATAAACTTCTCTAACTAAAAATATGTATATATTAATCAAATTCTCTAACTTTTCTTGATATTGAATAAAGACTTTTGCTTTACTCCATTTACCCATGATTTTTATAGATAACTCCTGATCACCACAGTGCAATCTACTCCTTGAAGTGATAATGCTGGCCTGCCTGAGTTTCTTGACTAGATAGATCTCTTTGAAGGACATACTAAAATCTAACCTTAATGATCTAAAAATCAGAGTTACTATTTCCCATTTGTTTTTCTTCTCATCTTGGGACCTATTTAATATGTATGCTTTTGAGACAAGACAGGATAATGAACTTTGTTAAAGCTGGTCAAACTTTTATGTCCATCCATAAATTAGAATTTTTTAAAAGGTGAAAATGTCAAGTTTTTTATCAGGTATTACAGAAAGCAGATTTAAAGAATATGGTTTTCACCAACATTCTTGGGAATATAAGAAATAATACACTATTTTAAAAACTTCCATCCACGGGCAGTGCCTGTGGCTCAAAGGAGTAGGGCACCGGCCCCATATACTGGAGGTGGCAGGTTCAAACCCAGCCCCAGCCAAAAACTGCAAAAAAACCCCAATAACAAACAAACAAACAAAAAAAAAAAAAACTTCCATTCATACATAAAGTGTCATATGGCTAGTGAAGAATGGAGCCAGGCCCTATTACCCTTACATTCCTTTATTCCTACCCTATCACTCTCCCTTAATTAATTGACTTGGAGAAACAAAATTAAAAACTAAGATTGGATGGAATCTTTGATAGTATAGAATTCCAATGTTTATTTTAAAGATTATAGTAAAAGCAGAATCTCATGCTATAACAATCCATTAAAATACTCTGTCATAATAAAATGATTGTGTATCTGAAGAAATTATTTTTCCCTAACCATTATTTTTACATTGACTTTTTTTATATCAGTAAACATTTTGGAGGAATAAAACTAGGACGGCAAGATATCAGCACCTAATTACGCACAAGCAATTATTACCTAAAACACTTTTGCTCAGGCTGCTCGAATTCCTCCTCGTATTATCCAAATCCAACTTCCTGACTGTATCTGTTAAAAGTTCAGGCTACCACTCACCCTTTGCCTCTACATTAATTTTGAAGCCGAATAGAAACTGAGTCAAATCTTTGGAAATGCTTTGTATAGTTTTGTTCATAAGTACATCTGGACTTTTGAGCAGGAATCAATCAGAAAATATATATTTTATAGATCTTGCAGCTTGTAACTACCCTTAACTGTGCATTTGCATTGTTTGAATTTTGTGATGCTTCTGTGAATTATCATTCATCAGGATGATTCATTAGCGAGAAACATGATCCGATAAGCTTTTATTTAATTATAATTCAGGGACACATCCCTTTTCTTTCTGCTGCCTGAATCTCTTTAACAAAAGCATCTTTACTTTTTCCTTTTTTTAAAAAAAAATACTTACTGGCCTTCATTTCAGGTATTTGTTGTGCCAGACCAGAAGTAAACACTTTAAGAAGAACTAGGGTTCTTCTTAAATCACCTAGGGATAAATTATAGAATAACCTCAGAGTTAAGATGGAAGTCCTGAAGCATTTTTTTTTTTTCAACCAAAAAGTGGCAGTTTTACAACACTCTAATCCCTAATAGGTACAAGACTTCAATCCTTTTTTTGAACTTGAGACTTAGGCATCTTTTTAGAATATTTGCCATAGACATTCCAACATGCAGCTACCTTGTCACAACCCCAGATACCCCTCAACTCTAAGCAGCCTGCTCTAACCACATAAAGGATCATCCATGTAAATCAGAGACAAGGACCAAATTGATTTTGGTGGAGCTACTTTCTCCTCAATGCCCTGGAAGTTGGTTATTCTCCACAGGTGCCTACGGGGGACTTTTGTCTTTTTTGGAGAGGCAGTATGCAAATGAAGTAGGTGTGTATGTGACAGATCAATCAAACTTCATGCATGATGAGAATAGAACAATTAAATACCAGCACTTGCAATTAATTGAGGAAAGACTGGTCTCTTTGAGAATCTTTTCATTGAAAGCAGTGTTTGGGGACTCCTTAGATTACAGATGTCACAGTGAGTGCTGCATCTGTATATAAACCAGAAACCTGACAATCAAAGTGAAGAGTAAGAAGGGATTTGTCATGATCAGAAATTGTAAATAGCAGCAACAGGCACAGAGTGGAAAACAATGTAAGGAAAACATTGCTTTCCTATGTAGGCCGATCATTGCAAATAAATGAACGATAAAATAAGAATTCCTGGGGAAGGTTATGTTACAATATACATTCTTATTTAGAGTCAGTTAAAATGTTCCCTGAATAAAAAAATTCCTACAGGTTATGAGAACACAGAAATTTAAATTTTAAGGGAATGGAAGTCACTGAGTAAAGGAGAAGTCCTTAACAGGTGTTCTTGAAAGAAATGGATTTTCCACATGATACTTTACTTGGACAAAAAAGAGATTTCAATATTGGTTATCCACAACAAAGCATGGTGTTTGCCTGGCACTTTGCTTATCAAAGATTACGGAATCTCCTTTGGATTGTGTAGGACACAAATAAATAAATGAAGGAAAGGTGAAAGAAAAGCAAAGGAAAAACAACTTTACAGTTGTTAAGGCAAAACTCACGCCCTCAATTGGAATTGTGCCTCATTAAATACACCATCCGTTCCATTCTTACTCAATGCTTTTAAGCTATAGACTGAAGAGTGTTTTGTGACAGATGTTGCCAACACATTAAACCCAATTTTCTTTACTTAAAACGTATAGAATGTGCTGTCTGACAGAGTTCACTTGGCAAATGGCAAAGCAAGAGGAAATAGATTTTTCATTTTAGCATCTCTGGGTGTCTGGGTTTGCTCAACGTTTAAGCTACAAAGAAAAATATTGTAGCATTCTGTAATTCCACTAAAAACACAATGACCAAACAGCTGACAGGAACTTCTGGTACACTTTAGCCACTGCCTTTGCCAAACAAAGCTGCTTCCACTCAAGAGACAAAGGGTGGATGTGGTCGCCCCAGTTTTGAAATAAACAATTTCAACAGTAATTTGTGTAAAGTTTCCAAAGACCATCATGTGTGGAGCAAATATATCTGACCTAAGGTCACAAAAGCATCTGTATTGTTAACTTTCTGCCAATAATTGAAAGGAATTTGAAGTCTTTGATAGTTCATCAAAATTTTAATTTCCTATATCTGAAATATGGAACCATCAGCAAATCAGAGATAGTGTCTGTAGCCTCTCTCCCATTAACAGCACACGAGGCTGCCTTAATACCTATATTAATGCCAGAACATGAACAATAATGAGAAGAATTAACTGTATTAATATTCTAGTGGTACTATTCTAGGCCACTCTAACCATAGTCTGCAAATTAGCCCAAGAAGTAGACGAAGAATTAGAATCTCTTTTTGGGATTTAGGCCCTGAAAAATGTTTTAACAAGTTCTGCAGGTGAATCTAATTATACATAAAAGTTTGAGAAGGATGCTCTCTTTGTAAAGGATGCTCTCTCTCTGCTGTACAACTCAATGTTATAGTTCTAAGAGGCAAATTATTGGCTGTATTTTATTTATACTGTTTCTCAATTGTTTGTTTTAATCCAATCTTTGTATAGGATATGGGCCTTTATGTAATAATCAGATTATATATCTTGTAAATAAATTCAGAGTCTAAGTCTGTATTTTGATACAATGAAGCAGGGAGAGATCATCTGAATAACTTATGCTTACTAGGCAGCACCTGTGGCTCAAGGAGTGGGGTACCGGCCCCATATACTGGAGGTGGCGGGTTCAAACCTGGCCCCGGCCAAAAACTGGAAAAAAAATAAAAATAAAAATAAAAATAATAATAATAATTTAGGCATACATTTGATGATCAGACATGCTGCCATTTGATCATTTTAGTTTGTGTTATAACATATTTGAGAATCCTTGCCATCTGGAATCTTAGTAGCTGTGTATTTGAAATCATAGGAATGTAAAAATAAAAGGTAAGAAACTTTTTTGAATAATATAAATTTTTAAAAAGAAAAAAAATCCCCTCTCCTTTTTTTTACATTTTATCTAAATGCCTCAAGTGAAAATGTTTGTGGTCTATCTTATTTTATTCCCTATGGTGATTTATACAAAACCTTACGTGGCTTTTTAATAATATTCATTCATTTAATAATATACATTCATTGAAAAATGTGGCTTTAGGTGATTAATTTTCTTTCTGTCTGTCTGATTTTTGCCTCCCTGTCAATTTTTTTGTTTTTGTTTTTGGTTTTTGAGACTGAGTCTCACTTTGTTGCTTTCGGTAGAGTGCTATGGCATCACAGCTCACAGCAACCTCAAACTCTTGGCCTTAAATGATTCTCTTGCCTCAGCCTCTTACGTAGCCGGGATTATGGGCACCCAGCTATTTTTGGAGACAAGGTCTTGCTCTGGTTCAGGCTGGTGTCGAATCTGGGAGCTCAGGCAATCCACCTGCCTCGGCCTCCCAAAGTGCTAAGATTACAGGCCTGGGCCACCTTGCCTAGACTTCTCTGTCAGTTTCTTACTATTTCCAGTATAAATATCTAATTGAGTTTGTATACAACCACTTATTCATAGCACACATAAAATGGAGCGTAGAAAATTATATGGGATCACAAATAAATTAGTTAGTGTAATGATTTTCCACAGGAAGCAGTGATTTCACCATATGAATGGCATAAAGGTATTTTATTTAATCTGGGAAATAGCTACCTCAATGTAGTGTCCTGCGATATTAGTGTGTAGCATTCCTTGTCTTGTACTATCTGTAGAGATGGTTAATGTCTTCCATTTGTTGCTATTAGCATGTTATTATTTTGGGGATGGGGGCGGAGTAGGGTTTAAGAAAGGCTGCTGTGGAAACAGGAAAGAAAGAGCAAGAAATACCTCTCAGCTACCCTGACAAACTTCTAACCAAGTTGGAGGGACAGTCTGACTTTAAAAGATTATGTTTGAAATCCAGAAAGGTGTAACAAAAGCGGTAGCCTTCAACTTTGGAAGAATCTTGTACTGACAAATACTATAGGTATGGAAAAATGATAGATGCCACACTGCCCCTGGAATTCCATTTCAACACTTAATCCCTTCCTTTCTTTTATTATTCTAAGTGCTTCTTTCAATATTGTACCTTCCAAGAGGGCAGATATTATGTTTACACAGTATTTTGGTAATCCTGATAAATAGGAGTAATGCGTAGCAGATACTTAATACAGTTTTTATAAATTGAGTTTATCGGTGCCATTAGGTTGTTCTGTTAAATTAAAAGTGGTTATCATTTCTCAACAGTTTTGACTATGCATTCTCAAAGGGTGGAAATCATACCTGCTTTGTTCACCACTGTCTATTTAGTGTCTGTGGTGCTATATAACATCATATATTATATGTTTCATAAATTCAGAGGGTGAAAAAAAGGTAGACACATTTTATCAAAGGAAAAAAAGCATTACAATTATAATACTCAATATATACTAATAACAAAAGATGAATACAAGTCTTGTTTGACTTCTGCAATTACAAGAACAGCCCTAAGTGGTTACCATCAGGGTCCAAACACTTCTGATTATGGCGAACTACTGCTTCAGCAACATTGACCAGAGGCCTCAGGATCATGACCCTATGTGCACATCCCTCACAGTCCCATGCGTTTTTAACTTATCATGGATGTGTGCAGAGTTAGGCGCATTGGAGCTTCTTCTGTGTTCTCATGTCCTCGCTGTCACTATACTTCCACGTGCTCTCAAATTTCAAATATCACTTCAAATGGTCCTGTGCTCTTGAATGACAACCATGCACCCGCCATTTTCTTTGACTGTCCTGTCTGTCACACGGTGACACTAACATTTATTTGATTAACACCATCTTTTCAGTGAACATTATACTACTGTCTATGTTACTGTATATGCTACATTATTGCTACTGTACTTCAATTCAACTTTGAAAAGTAATACATAAATCATATTTCTTAAAATGTGTATATGTTTTTGGCACTCCCAGTATTTTTCTGTTAAAGAACAAAACTCCAACTCACAAAGTACTTAGAAATGATTACTAGTCAAAACGGAGTGGTCTAAAATTTTTGAGGAAACTTCTTCTCTCAAGGGGCGTTCCATTTTAAAACATGTTTCAGCTCACATGCGTGCCTTTATGATATCTTCAACCATCCCTCGTACCTTTAAAGAGGAGATCTGAAATTCATTTGATGTAAAATTTTCTGCTAATGCCATATGTATGAAAATTGTTAAAACAAAAAAGCATTTGTGTACCCTCATGTATCAGTGGTTCTCAACCGGGAGTGATTTCACAATGTCTGAAGACATTTGGGCATTATCATAATTAGCGAGGTGTATAATTGGCACCTAGGAAAATGAAGATATAGGACTTAAGTTATATCATTAACTTAGAGGAGGTAGAGGCTATTGGTATCGCTAAACATTCCACTACGCAAAGGACAACAACAACCAAGGATTATCCCACCAAAAACGTCATTCGTGTTGAGGTTCAGAAACCCTGTATACATAATACATACATATATCTATAAGCTCCATTTTTACAAAATGAGAATTTGAAACTGCAGTAATGGAAAAATGCACACAGCATTCATCCACTGTCTGTTCCCTACAACGAAGACCACATCTTACATTCCATGCCAAGATTATATGTAGGATACAAACCAACTGTTCAAATTCTATAATTGACCAATGAAAGGAAATAAGACATCATGTAACTTTCAATGGCAATATAATTATTTTTAGGTTCCAATTTATTTTGCTATCTATTTTCGAAGTGGAGCTAACTAGCACTGGTTTCATCTAGGAAAGGATGAGATTTAACTGGCATAATATTTAGACTATAACTTAGCAATATATAGTAATGGGCTGGGGTGTGTTGTTTAGAAGTAAGACATTTTCTATTGTTATATGATAAATGTAGAAGAGTTATGTTCATGGTTTTCTTAGTGAGATACTATTAGTTATAAAAATAGAGTTTTTCTTCTACTCTTAATCAAGCACTCTTAATTTCAGTTTGCTTTTTTTGTAAGTAATCATTTACTGAAAATATATATTTTTGAAAAAATATAATAATAAGGCATTAAAACCAAATTTATTTTAGTCATGGAAACCCCTTTAAAAGAGTTCTAATTATATCCCATGCCTATTCAACTTGAATAATGGTTTCACTTATTGGTTATGTACCTCTAAGTACAATAGTATCATTTTCAATGAGAATAAAAAGTAAATACATCTCGCTGAAGTATTTCTCACCAAAGTAGGTACATAGACAATTAGGATTTTCAACAATACTCATAAACGATCCTTTAGGCTTTTGTGCCCCAAACTATAGAAACATGTTTAACAGTAGCTTTTTGATGTTTCAACAAGCTTCTTTAGAATCTTCATAGAGAAAAGTGACTTTACATTATTGAGGGACAGTTGAAAATTTGACACTATGGGGACCAATGGTCAAATGGTTTTGTTGACTATCCAAAAGAAAATTTAGTTCTTTTATCATTTAACTTGTACACATGGTTATAAGAACTGATTCCTTTAAAATAATAAAAGAGATTTTATTTTGCCTATAGGTTATTATATTCTTACCCTTTCATATTTTTACTTATGAGGATTAAAGTTGCTGAGTCAATGTAAATATTCATTGTTTGTAAAAAGTTCCCGGGACCTCTGTAGCAAGGGTCTGATGGCTTCAGTAACAAAGGATGAACTTGGTCATTAGCTCGAATTGCAATCACATGACCCATGAGCAGCTCTCAGCGGGGAGGGGGGGCGGGGGGGTTCTACCACCCACAAATCTGTGTGCCATAAAGATCTATTTGGTGTGGTGTAGATGATGTGAAGAGATGCGACTGTTTGTGTATAAAAGTTAATGATATAACTTAAGTTCTATATCTTCATTTTGCAAGGTTCCCATGGCATACAATTACCCCACACAGAAAAATTGCACAAATCCAAAACCCATTGAAAGGGATAAGAAGCAAAACAAACAAAAAGACTAAAGGCCATTAAGCTATGACATTTAAAATATGAATGGGTTTATCAAAATATATTTCACCACCTTCCATGTTGAGATAAGGTCTTGATCTGTCACCCAGGCTAGAGTACAGCAGCAGCAGCATAGCTCACTACACCCTCAAATTCCTGGGGTCCTTCCTGCAGCAGTCCTTCCTGCCTCAGCCTCCCTAGTAGTTGAGGCTATAGGTAGTCACCACTATGCCTGGATAATTTTTCTATTTTTTGTGGAAAGGGGAAGTCTTGAACTCCTGGCCTCAAACAATCCTCCTACCTCTGCCTCCCAAAGTGCTAGGATTACAGGCATCAGCCACTGTGCCAGGCCCACATTTTTTAAGATACAGAAAACCCCCTTCTGATCTCTACCTATATGTATTATAATATAATAAAAATATATTATTGTAAATCAATTACGGAAAGTTATATTAGAGATGAGAATAGTTCCTAACCATTTTCCTACCTTATCAACAATAACCCAAAAAATACACATTAAAGGGAGACCAGTTTTGACACACAGGGTAAGTGGATAGCCACTTCAGCAGTGATTGCAGCGACAAGCACTTCCCTGAGAAAGCTTCTGCTCATCCACAGGCACGAGAACTTAAAGAGCAAGAGGAAGTGAAAGGAAAATTAGGGCAAGGAAACAAATAAAAGAAATCACCCATGAGGAAGAATCAGCAGAAAACTCCAGGCAACATGAAGAACCAGTCCAGAACAACCCCGCCAAGGGACCATGAGGTAGCTACTGCAGAGGATTCCACCTATACAGAAATGTTAGGAATGACAGAAAGGGAATTTAGAATACACATGTTGAAAACAATGAAAGAAATGATGGAAACAATGAAGGAAACTGCTAATAAAGTGGAAAATAACCAAAAGGAAATCCAAAAGCAGAATCAAATCAGAGATGAACGATATGAAGAATATAAAAAGGATATAGCAGAGCTGAAGGAAATGAAACAGTCAGTCAGGGAACTTAAAGATGCAATGGAAAGTATCAGCAACAGGTTAGACCATGCAGAAGAAAGAATTTCAGAGGTAGAAGACAAAGTTTTTGAGACAACTCAGATAGTAAAAGAGGCAGAAAAGAAGAGAGAGAAAGCAGAACGTTCACTGTCAGAATTATGGGACTTTATGAAGTGTTCCAACATACGAGTTATAGGAATTCCAGAAGGGGAAGAAGAATGCCCCCAGAGGAATGGAAGCCATACTAGAGAATATTATAAAAGAAAATTTCCTAAATATCACCAAAGATTCTGACACACTGCTTTCAGAGGGCTATCGGACCCCAGGTCACCTCAACTCTAACCGAGCTTCTCCAAGACACATTGTGATGAACCTGTCCAAAGTCAAGACAAAAGAAAAGATTCTGCAAGTTGCCAGGAGTAAGCGCCAGTTGACCTACAGGGGCAAATCCATCAGATTGACCACAGACTTCTCTAATGAAACTTTCCAAGCAAGAAGACAATGGCCATCTACCTTTACTCTACTTAAACAGAACAATTTCCAGCCCAGAATTCTGTACCCTGCTAAGCTAAGCTTCAAAATTGACGGAGAAATCAAATCATTTACGGATATACAAACATTGAGGAAATTCGCCACAACAAGACCAGCTCTACAGGAAATACTTCAACCTGTTCTGCACACTGACCACCACAATGGATCAGCAGCAAAGTAAGAACTCAGAAATTAAAGGACAGAACCAAACCTCCACACTGATGCAAAAGATAAAACTAAGCAATGGACTCTCACCAAATAAGACGAATAGAATACTACCACACTTATCAATTATCTCAATAAATGTTAATGGCTTGAATTCCCCACTGAAGAGACATAGATTGGTTGACTGGATTAAAAAACACAAGCCATCCATTTGCTGTCTGCAAGAAACACACTTGGCTTCAAAAGACAAATTAAAGCTCCGAGTCAAGGGTTGGAAGACAATTTTTCAAGCAAATGGAATTCAGAAGAAAAGAGGAGTTGCAATCTTATTTTCAGATACATGTGGATTTAAAGCAAATAAAGTCAAAAAAGACAAAGATGGTCACTTTATATTGGTCAAGGGAAAAATACAACAAGAAGACATTTCAATTCTAAATATCTATGCACCCAATTTAAATGCTCCCAGATTCTTGAAACAGACCTTACTCAGTCTGAGCAATATGATATCTGATAATACCATAATAACAGGGGACCTTAACACTCCTCTTACATAGCTGGACAGATCCTCTAAACAGAAATTAAACAAGGATATAAGAGACTTAAATGAGACCATAGAACAACTGTGCTTGATAGACGCATATAGAACACTCCATCCCAAAGATAAAGAATATACATTCTTCTCATCACCCCATGGAACATTCTCCAAAATTGATCAGATCCTGGGACACAAAACAAATATCAACAGAATCAAAAGAATTGAAATTTTACCTTGTATCTTTTCAGACCATAAGGCACTAAAGGTGGGACTCAACTCTAACAAAAATGCTCCACCCCACCCAAAGGCATGGAAACTAAACAATCTTCTGTTGAATAACAGATGGGTAAAGGAAGAAATAAAACAGGAAATCATTAACTTCCTTGAGCATAACAACAATGAAGACACAAGCTACCAAAACCTCTGGGATACTGCAAAAGCAGTTTTGAGAGGAAAATTCATTGCTTTAGATGCCTACATTCGAAAAACAGAAAGAGAGCACATCAACAATCTCACAAGAGATCTTATGGAATTGGAAAAAGAAGAACAATCTAAGCCTAAACTCAGTAGAAGAAAAGAAATATCCAAAATCAAATCAGAGATTAATGAAATTGAAAACAAAAGAATCATTCAGAAAATTAATGAAACAAGGAGTTGGTTTTTTGAAAAAATAAATAAAATAGATAAACCATTGGTCAGACTAACGAGAAATAGAAAAGTAAAATCTCTAGTAACCTCAATCAGAAATGATAAAGGGGAAATAACAACTGATCCCACAGACATACAAGAGATCATCTCTGAATACTACCAGAAACTCTATGCCTAGAAATTTGACAATGTGAAGGAAATGGATCAATATTTGGAATCACACCCTCTCCCTAGACTCAGCCAGGAAGAAATAGAGCTCCTGAACAGATCAATTTCAAACACTGAGATCAAAGAGACAATAAAAAATCTTCCAACCAAAAAATGCCCTGGTCCAGATGGCTTCACACCAGAATTCTATCAAACCTTCAAGGAAGAGCTTATTCCTGTACTGCAGAAATTATTCCAAAAAATTGAGGAAGAAGGAATCTTCCCCAACACATTCTATGAAGCAAATATCACCCTGATACCAAAACCAGGAAAAGACCCAAACAAAAAGGAGAATTTCAGACCAATCTCACTCATGAATATAGATGGAAAAATTCTCAACAAAATCCTAGCCAATAGATTACAGCTTATCATCAAAAAAGTCATTCATCATGATCAAGTAGGCTTCATCCCAGGGATGCAAGGCTGGTTTAACATACGCAAGTCTGTAAACGTTATCCACCATATTAACAGAGGCAAAAATAAAGATCACATGATCCTCTCAATAGATGCAGAAAAAGCATTTGATAAAATCCAGCATCCTTTTCTAATTAGAACACTGAAGAGTATAGGCATAGGTGGCACATTTCTAAAACTGATTGAAGCTATCTATGACAAACCCACAGCCAATATTTTACTGAATGGAGTAAAACTGAAAACTTTTCCTCTTAGAACTGGAACCAGACAAGGTTGTCCTCTGTCACCTTTACTATTCAACGTAGTGCTGGAAGTTCTAGCCAATACAATTAGGCAAGACAAGGAAATAAAGGGAATCCAAATGGGAGCAGAGGAGGTCAAACTCTCCCTCTTTGCTGACGACATGATCTTATACTTAGAGAACCCCAAAGACTCAACCACAAGACTCCTAGAAGTCATCAAAAAATACAGTAATGTTTCAGGATATAATATCAATGTCCACAAGTCAGTAGCCTTTGTATACACCAATATCAGCGAAGATGAGAAGCTAATTAAGGACACAACTCCCTTCACCATAGTCTCAAAGAAAATGAAATACCTAGGAATATACCTAACAAAGGAGGTGAAGGACCTCTATAAAGAAAACTATGAAATCCTCAGAAAGGAAATAGGAGAGGATATTAACAAATGGAAGAACATACCATGCTCATGGATGGGAAGAATCAACATTGTTAAATTGTCTATACTTCCCAAAGCAATCTACCTATTCAATGCCATTCCTATCAAAGCACCTACATCGTACTTTCAAGATTTGGAAAAAATGATTCTGCGTTTTGTATGGAACCGGAAAAAAACCCCGTATAGCTAAGGCAGTTCTCTGTAACAAAAATAAAGCTGGGGGCATCAGCATACCAGATTTTAGTCTGTACTACAAAGCCATAGTGCTCAAGACAGCATGGTACTGGCACAAAAACAGAGACATAGACACTTGGAATCAAATTGAAAACTAATAAATGAAACTAACATCTTACAACCACCTAATCTTTGATAAACCAAACAAGAACATACCTTGGGGAAAGACTCCCTATTCAATAAATGGTGTTGGGAGAACTGGATGTCTACATGTAAAAGACTGAAACTGGGCCCACACCTTTCCCCACTCACAAAAATTGATTCAAGATGGATAAAGGACTTAAACTTAAGGAATGAAACAATAAAAATCCTTCAAGAAAGCATAGGAAAAACACTGGAAGATATTGGCCTGGGGAAAGACTTCATGAAAAAGACTGCCATGGCAATTGCAACAACAGAAGAAATAAACAAATGGGACTTCATTAAACTGAAAAGCTTCTGTACAGCTAAGGAGACAATAACCAAAGCAAAGAGACAACCTACACAATGGGAAAGGATATTTGCATATTTTCAATCAGACAAAAGCTTGATAACTAGGATCTATAGAGAACTCAAATTAATCCACATGAAAAAAGCCAACAATCCCATATATCAATGGGCAAGAGACATGAATAGAACTTTCTCTAAAGACGATAGACGAATGGCTAACAAACACATGAAAAAATGTTCATCATCTGTATATATTAGAGAAATGCAAATCAAAACAATCCTGAGATATCATCTAACCCCAGTGAGAATGGCCCACATCACAAAATCTCAAAACTGCAGATGCTGGCGTGGATGTGGAGAGAAGGGAACACTTTTACACTGCTCGTGGGACTGCAAACTAGTACAACCTTTCTGGAAGGAAGTATGGAGAAACCTCAAAGCACTCAAGCTAGACCTCCCATTTGATCCTGCAATCCCATTACTGGGCATCTACCCAGAAGGAAAGAAATCCTTTTATCATAAGGACACTTGTACTAGACTGTTTATTGCAGCTCAATTTACAATCGCCAAAATGTGTAAACAGCCTAAATGCCCACCAACCCAGGAATGGATTAACAAGCTGTGGTATATGTATACCATGGAATACTATTCAGCCATTTAAAAAAAATGGAGACTTTACATCCTTTGTATTAACCTGGATGGACGTGGAAGACATTATTCTTAGTAAAGCATCACAAGAATGGAGAAGCATGAATCCTATGTACTCAATTTTGATATGAGGACAATTAATGACAATTATGGTTATGGGGGGGAGGAAAAGCAGAAAGAGGGAGGGAGGTTGTGAGGCCTTGGTGTGTGTCACACTTTATGGGAGCAAGACATGATTGCAAGAGGGACTTTACCTAACAATTGCAATCAGTGTAACCTGGCTTATTGTACCCTCACTGAATCCCCAACAATAAAAAAAAAAAAAGTTTATAAAAAAAAAAAAAGATACACAGACTTGATTTTCCCTATTTTTTAATCTACGAGGGCCTATAAGGGAAAGGGTGTCAAACTACTACCTTCTTTTCTCAAGTGTAGCACAGACCTCATTTTGAAAGCTAATTTTGCATCCTGATTAAAGTCACTTCACAGTAGAAATGTCATGTTTAGGACATTGGCACTGTTAAGCCAATGGCTATTATAAGTTAAATACAGAGGGTGCCCAAAAATGCATATACATTCTAAGAAAAGAAACAAACTGTATTAACATCGTAATACTCAGCGTATACCTATAACAAAAGATGAATACAAGTCCAAGTCACATTGAGCACCTCTTATGGTTTCAGAAGTTATATGTGACTTGAGTACTACAAATTTAATACAGTTTTTTTTCCTTTCTTGAAATGTATAGACATTTTTTGGCATCCTCTGTCTGTTGGAGGAGTATAAAGAGGATAATTCAGTGATGAAATAAAAATATTTTCTATTCCTGCTTGCCCTACTTAGAAAATATCTAGATTGAATGAGTAGTAGGGTACCAATGAGTATGTGGTTCCCTACTTCATTTCAGCAGTATCTCTATAAGTAGGTCTAGGATGGACTTGTGAGCATAGGACTTATGGTCTGCAAAGACCACATAGCTTCCAGTGTACCCTTCAATCCTGATTCCCCAAGCCCGTCCACGTGAAGACTCCACTCCCCCTCCCCCAACTACCACTACACTATAGCCTTGATTATTCTCCGGCCCATCTTCCTCTCTTAACTTTATTGTATTTTCCAGGAGTGTGGGGTATTTACAGAATGTTCACATATGTCCTTCTGTATGGGGCATGTACCAAAGGTTCACATGTGTCCTCTA
This sequence comes from Nycticebus coucang, assembly GCF_027406575.1. Classification (NCBI taxonomy): domain Eukaryota; kingdom Metazoa; phylum Chordata; class Mammalia; order Primates; family Lorisidae; genus Nycticebus; species Nycticebus coucang. Next base: position 73,891,445 of record NC_069787.1, on the reverse strand, counting down.
AGGTTCTTATCAAATACTACATTCTGGGGAAGGTGTCTCACATCGGATCCAGACTACTGGTCATTTTGCCCCTCTTTTCCTTCATGACATTTTGCACACTTGTTTATCATAATCATACTTTATTTGTCCCCTGGATTCTAAGTCCACTGGTATCATTTCAAAATATTAAACATTTATATTTTAATGGACGTGCAGCCTTGTACAATGTCACGAAACAGGTGCTTGGTTAGTAGTACTGAAGCAGTGCACGCTCCATCAGTGAGGGCTCTTGTTACATTAATGGGATGCAGAATCATCTCAGCATCCCCATGCTCTAACTGGACATGAAGACTCAGTTCAGATAATAGAAACACTCTCTTGATTGGACTAAACATGGACTTAAAAGATCCACCCATCCACTTTTTCTGATTTTGTTTAAAAGTGTCTCTGTCTGATCACTGCCAGCTTGACCTTCTTGCCATTTGGGCTTCTGAGAACCACATGCCACCCAACTTTAATGTTGGAGTTCACTACCTGATTTCCATCAGGTGGAAGAATTCCATATAATCAAATAAGTGATGCAAATTGTTCTTTACATATTACAGCCAATGTACACTGCCACAAATGTAGTTTAAACTATTTTTATCAGGGATTTCCTTGTGCCATGAACTGTTTTGGTATTTATATGTTTGCCTAAAATACTCGTCAAACCTCAGCATATGATAAGAGAATTTCTTTATTCACTTATATAGTAATACCTTTGTATTTATTCAAGTAGATTTTCAATTTACAGAAGGTTCAAATGCACATCAGATGTAGTGTTCCGGATCACTCTTCTTCCAAACGATAAAGCAAACAGGGTTCCCAGCAGATATCTGAAATTTATGGGCCCTAGCTTTTGCCTGGTAAAATGTTTATCTGGCTTTTACTAGCCCTCAGAACAGTGAGCTGTCATAAAGGTCCTCATTAAAAACTTCTCCTCACTGACAAATAGACCAAAAGACCTGGTGGCAAATCATTTTCAAGGTTTGCAGAATTCCATTGGTGAATGGACCTGGGAAGTCATTTCTGAAACCACAGAGGTGATCAACAGAAAAAGCTGCCTGTTATCTTACTTATGGCCATTGTTTATAGTCCAAATTGCCTAAATATGTCACAAGGCACTTCAATTCTGGCAATTACTTGGAAAGTAGCTATTGCTTGTCCTGCAATTTGCTACAAAATGCACTTTATTTTGTGGCCCCTCAGAGGACATTTCTGGGCCATATTTTTTTTTCTAAGACATTTTTAGGAATTTGGTTTGAACTGGCAACTCAGTTAGACTTAAGGAATATGGGCGTGAAGTCATGACCCTGTTAGGAACTAACTTATTGCTTTTAAAGTACACTTTCTATTAGGATTATTGTTACTAATATGTCTCACACTCAGTATAAAACCTATCAAAGACATGTTTTCTCATCTAAGGCTGAAATTAAGTATGTCCTGGTGGAATGAGTTTATCCTGAGGTTAAAACGTACACATGAGCCTCCAAACAAGATATATGCTAGGCTTTCAAAGATTTTAGTTAATGTCTTTGAAGTTGTACACATGAGATGAAAGATAACTTTTTTTTTTTTGAGACAGAGACTCTGTGCCCTGAGTAGAGACTTGTGGCATCCTAGCTCACAGCAACCTCAAACTCTTGGGCTCAGGCAATCTCCTTGCCTCAGGTTCTGAGTAGCTGGAACCATAGGTGCCCACCACAATGCCTGGCTACTTTTTCTATTTTTAGTAGAGACAGGGTCTTCCTTTTTGCTCAGGCTGGCCTCAAGTCCTGTGTTCAGCCAATCCTTGCCTTGGGCTCCCAGAGTGTTAGGATTACAGGTGTGAGATATTGTGCCTGGCCAAAGACAGCTTTTTGCTGTTATTCTTCATTGTACTTCCCATTTGTTGTAGGATTTGTGCGATCGACTTAGTTGCATGTTTTATTCCACAGGGATATTATTGTCATTGCTCCTAGACAGTAATACTGTGTGAGTAATTTTAATGTTTTTATTTAAACTCTTCAGTATCTTTTTCCTCAAAGTGTGGCCTGATGCCAGATAGTATCCACTGGGAGCTTCGGAGAATCTCCCCTAGTGCAGTCCCATTGCATCAGAGTCCCCATTTCGAACAGAGCCCTAGGTGAGTCATACTTTGCTCTACGTTTTGTCTGCCATAACTGAGTGAATCTTCTATTGTGTTGCTTCTAAAGAGATTCTTGGATGGATTCTTAACCACTCTTTTAAATTCCATTTTTAGTTTTTGCTTGAGGGCCATATAGCTTGAAAACACATTAGTGTTATTAATATGTCTCCTTGTTATAACCATAGACAGCCAGGAAAATATAGTGTCTCAATTGTCTCTATAGGATTACTGCTCTTATCCATAAAATCTCCCTTATAAAAAAAAGTCCCTTTCTTTTCCCATGATATGTCTTCATGGCAACCTTCATGCTGAAACCTCCATTCATTCCGAGCAACATTACCTGCTTCGTCAGTGAGTTAGAAATAGGTATTACAGCCAAGTATTAAAAGAGATGCTATGTGCATTGTAAATAGTAAGAGTCAGCATCTAAATTATTTTGGTTAACTTTATATACATACCCTAAAAATAAGGGGTTAGTAAAGTGTCAGAGTAAAATTCCCAAATATTACTCCTTATAAGGACCCAGTGAAATGAGTGCAAAGTCAAAGTCTTTTAAAGTTCTTCCTTACCCTGGCCTTTGTCTTGACCAACTGCTCACTGAATATAGAATCTCATGTATCTCAAAATAGCCATGTTCCATTTGAAATATTTTCCTTCTCTTTCATCCTGAGATCTTATTCATTCTTCTTTGTTTGATTCTTGGAATAATACAGAAACTTCCAGATCATCCTTACCATTTCCTTCTCCCTTGTCCCCTGACAACAACCCAATAATTAAGTCCTATCAATGTGACATAATAAATGTCTCCAAGTCTGCTTTCTATTCTTTTTAAGATTGCTCATCACGGTGAATCCAGTTACTTACTCTGGTGTGCCTCTGTCATTCATGTATGTAGACGTTTATTTTTGAATACTCTCTCCGTATGTCATTAGGTCCCCACAAAGAGAATCATTCCTTTTCAATGTAGAAATAGGAGAAAAAAAAAAAACAATAAACAAAAAAACTCTGTGTTTCTTAGATCCTCTTGCAGTTGGATATAGATTTGTGACTTCTAAAAATCAGAACCCTCAGCAAGGGAATTAGAATTGAAAGACTCTGTATCTCCACTCTGCTGGCCAGGTGGTGACAAAACTAGCACAGATCCTGAGTCTGTGGCAGTGATGGCCATTTCCTCACCAGAGCAGAAGGGTGTGGTTTGGGAATAGTAGTAACAGTTGTACCCCTTTGGTCACATAAAAGAGGATCAAGAATTTTAGTGTCCATGAATATTCAACATTTACTTGAGATCAGAAGAAAGCTTCCTCTTTCCATAGCGACTATACAAGATAAAAATATATGGTGGTTTGATTGTTTTTATTTTCAAAGGTAGGGTAACAAGCTAAACTAAGATTCTATCAAAAGAATTCACTAAGATATTTTTATTATTTATTACTCCCCCTTCAATGGAAACAAATACGATTTTATGTCTACTGACTGGTATTTACGTTTTGAAGTGTTTATCATCATATGGCCTTGATGACATACCATTTTTTATTACATTTCAAAACCTCTGTAAAAAATAACATATGCCTACAAATACATTCATAGTAAACTTACTGCAAAAATACTTTTTCTGATCTCTCAGCTTCCAGCCAAAGTTATAGTGCTGAATTAAACTTAACCAAGAAAGAAATACTCAAAACCAGATTTTTCTCCTCGACTTTTATTTCTTTTTCTCCTTCTTCTTTTTTTTTTTTAATTAGCACTCCTTTCCTTTTCTCATAGATTACAAATGGGACAGGACTGGAAATGAACGTTCAGCATAATCAGATGATTTAACTAACATCAGAGATTTTCAACATACACTTTTGCTTTATTTCATGCAAGAGCAAGCCTGAAGCCATCTGCCTGCCAACAGCTACATCTTTCATTCTCATTATGGAGACAGAACCCCCACCTCATCATTAAAACACAGTCTTCAAAGGCACACTGTTTTTGCTTATTCCCGTTGTGACAGATGTTTTATATCATTTATCTCCACGTACTGGCTCATCTGTAATGGACGGCCCACTCTTGCAGCCAGCTGTGGAAATAGCTCCATTGTCATCTGTGGCCACTCTCATTCCATTCCTCTGACCTCACCAAAGACCACATCCAAGAGCATGAAAAACAAACAGCCCTGATAACTCCCTTGAAAATATTTCCAGGGCAGGAGGTAGGCTCCCTTTAAACAACACTTCTTTACAGAGTATGTAACAAAAGAGAGGCAAGCTTATTTGAAACCCCCAAATGTTGTCAAGCTAGCCAAGTGAGGTAATCCCTAGATTAAGGAATAATGAAGCAATAACAACTGTGCGCATGATTCAGCTGAAAACATCTGCTTGACTCAGTAACACTTCAATTAGGGGAATATGCATCAGTCAATCATTTCTTTTCTTTTGATTGTATAAAGTTTCCACAAGGAAATGTTTACACTGCCAACCCATCCAGCTCTTTTAAATACTATGAAGAGACTATAACACATTTCTTAAACAGATAGAAAATCAACCCAAATTTCTCTCTGGTAGAATTATACCCTGACATAAGGATATATTTTTAGAAACAAAAATTAATCTGTTTTTAAAGAAGTCTATCTTGGCTTGCTTGAAATTAATGAAACAAAATTTTATTGGCAGCAATTACGTCACCTTCAGATATTGCTAGACCTACTCAAATTATAGTGACAAACTGTGTACAATGTTAGAGCCTCAATAACTGGCTAAAAGATTTTTTGATCATATATAGTGTTTAAAAACAAGAACATTCACTAATTTATCCATTCACTATACTGAGTGGCTATCTGTATTTTGTCTTGCTCTGAAAGAACTGAGAGTCAACTTAAGAGTTAAATAACTTGTTCTATAACAGAACAAGTTTCAAAAATGTAATACAAACAAAGTAATCATGGAGATTAATATTTTTCACAGAAGCAATCATCATTGGCAGTATCCTGTTAATTTCTGTCTTTTACTCATATCTCAAATTTTGGCTGGCTGATGATTACACTCATCTCCTGGGGTCACAGCTAAGCCCCACAACTTGTGCCTCTTCAGAGAAGTTAAGCCATTATCTATGTTGAAGAAACCCACACAGTTTCTTTTTTTTTGCTTCAGTAGGAGCTGAGGGTCCCCAGAAAATAGTGCAAAGTGACCAAGCACCAGGTTGAAAATAGATTGTAAAAAGGAAATACCTTTAAAAAATGAGAAATAATTGTAGACATACCATATTGTATTTTTAAAAAATGATTTGATTGTTACCTTAGTTAGCAAAATCAAAGTCTCAAGGGATAAATGATTCATCTCCAAAAAAGAGTTAACAATAATTACATGTGTCTAATTTCTGGTGTCAATCACAGCTCATCCTGGGGAGACGCTTCTTTTTTAAACTTTCAGATTAATATGAGGATACAAATGATTAGGTTACACTGTTCCCACTGGTTAGATAAAGTGCAAGCCCTTCATGCAGGAGGTGAGCCATATACCTCACAATGCACCTGTTAGGTGAGACCTCTCTTTCTCCTTCTTTCTGTTCAGTGTCGTCCTACTTGTTAAGTGATGGGTAATGCCACTCCTCTTGACAGTTTTGCTATACTCCAAAACAGCCCTTCAATTGTTATCATTTAACATTTGCATGGCAGTGGTAGTAAACACATCTAACCCACACATTCTGAGTGGCTGCCTGTTCTGACATTAGTAGGTATTTTGAAAGATTACAAAAACCAAAAAGTCCAATAATAATAGTTTCATCACAGGATAGGCTGAACAAATATTAATATCTAACGGCCTTGATATAAAGATATCTTTTTCAAAAATTACTTTTATCCAATGTCCCCGAATGTACAAAATTAAAAATAATATAATTAAAATGGTTCATAAAGCTTCCATGATTTTTTAAATAATGATTTCTTTTGTGTATATTCAGTAGGGGCCTTAATGAATCAGGAAATCAATTATCAAAGTTAAAAAAAAATTATATTCCAAGAATAGATGTACCTAAGAAAGAATGATTGTACCCCATCCAAGTTGGTACACCTTTAGTGAGGACTTGGATGGGGAAACAATCTTCTTAGAATACTGTTTTTTGAATAAAGGTAGTAGTATGCAAGCTATTTAGAAAAAGAGAACAGTTTTTATTTACAGAGGGTTTTTGAAAACAACAACAAAAATGCTATGCTTCATCTGGCATTGTTTCTAGCATCTACATTGTGAAGGCCAGGAATAATATTTGCCAATTTACCCACACTACACAATTTTTAAGAGTCAGAGTACCTGTGAGCCTCTTAGATTTCCAGTTTATACACATAAGAGGAGCAGGAAATCTGATCAATTTTCAAATATCAAAAATTACAAGAGAAAATGAATGGCAATTTGCATTTCTTTTTTTTTTTTTTTTTTGGTAGAGACAAGAGTTTCACTTTATCGCCCTCAGTAGAGAGCTGTGGGGTCACACAACTCACAGCAACCTCCAGCTCCTGGGCTTAGGCTATTCTCTTGCCTCAGCCTCCCAAGAAGATGGGATTACAGGTGCCCACCACAACGCACAGCTTTTTTTTTGTTGCTGTTCATCAGGGGCCGGGTTTGAACTCGCCACCCTCGTTATGTGGGGCCAGGGCCCTACTCACTGAGCCACAGGTGCCACCCAATATTCATTTCATTTTATTTGGTCTCATTTACCTTTTTCATCTGCTTTGATTTTAACGGCATGTGGCTAATTTTCAGCAGGTCAGCGAGAATCTTGCTTCTTGTTACCAGTACACATGACCTTGCTCATGAATGAGAACTCTAGAAGTCATGGGACATTTTCCCCATAGGTACATTAAAAACTTAGAGCTGTCAATAATGGAACAACTGGCTTTTCTGAGGAGTTCTGGAGTTAACATTCTAACATCTTATTACACCAACAAAATTATTCCATAATTATTTTCCTTAGCACCTGGGTGTACGGAAAAGCAAGAAGACCATTAGGTAAACAATGAGGGAGCAAAATTTGTGAATCGAATGACAAAAAGTTTACAGTCTCCACAGCTTAACGAAGCAGATGTAGCTTCCACAGGCAGTGACCTGAGCATTGTGCAGCCTGGAGAGGGGGCTTTATTTCATCAGGAAGTGGAACCTGCAGCTATCGAGAATTTCTGGCCCCAGAAGGTGATTCCGGGTGGGATTTCGTTGGGCTACATTCTGCAGGTGCTCCAAATCTTAAAATAAAATTGTACAAGAGAGAGAAATCATCAAAATTTGTATGTTTTGATTATAACTGCCAAGAGACCAGGAATTTCAATGAGAACGCAGAGGGACAAAAATTATAGCTGGGGTTAGCAAATGTAGCAATTATTGACTCCACAAACTACATTAAACAACCAGTATACACCCCTGTATACCAAGTAGCAATGGAGTCCTGGATGCATTGAACTTCTGCAGCTCTGATCAGTGCATTTTTTACCCCAGGAACATTTCATTCCTCTTCTTCCTTCTACAAGAAATCTTATATTTATCTAGAAGGCTCTTGATTTCTCCAGCCCTTTGTTTCCTTGGAAAAGATGCTGCAGTCCCCCATGCCTCAGATTTGGTAAGCCAATATTGATTTTTATCTCCCAACAGGAATGGGCTGGTACCTATCATTGTTTTTAACTTGGTCAGAAGCAGGTGAATAAGACCCACTGGATGTGTTTCTGTAGAACTAAAATATCTGTGTTTGGCAAATTATTTCCAATGTTGTTACATAAGCAAAACTCCTAAAGAGTCCAAAATTAATTAGAAAAAATCCTGAAAAACAAGTAGAAAATGTTCTATCTTTATTAATAATTTTGTCCTCATTTTTATAATAACATGAGCCTCTATGAAAGAAAAATATAACCTTTTTTGTTTTTAAGAGTAATTTAATTTTTACTTTACCAAATAGATAATATCTAAAATAAAGAACATAAAAAACATCATTCCTTTAGGAGAAATTGTTCTTTCCTTTGAGAAAGTAGTCAATTTGGTTTTAATTCAGAACTTCTTGATCTTTTTTACTTAATATGTGGAGTTTTGAAAAAAAATCTCGTCTTCAACAGCAACATGAAATCAAATTTGTTAAATAAAATTAATTACATGCTATGATAATAAACTATCTTGTGTGTGGGAAGTTGAAAAGAAATTTAGCATATAGTTTTAGACAGTTCTCTAATGAGCACAGGGTCAAAAAAATAAAGTGACACATTTTTTACATTGTACTTCCACAAAATTTTTTCATAGTTATTTAATCTACCTGTTTTAAATGCAAGCAGTGTCATTAATTTGATAACCTGAAGTATCTCTACAATATTCATAATATTAATGGGGGCCATTTTTCATCATTATGCAAATTAAAAAATAGTTATATTTACCTCAGACATATCATCCTGAATTGCATAATTTTGAGACAAAAAATTAAATTTTGATACTGTTTGGATGAATGTGTCTGTCAAAATCAAAAGTTTTAGCTAAATCATAAAACTCCTTTTCACTGAAGTATAAAGGTGGGATTGGTAAAAGATTAAAAATATCTTATGTTGACCTAACTGGCATTAATGGACACAGATAACGTATCACTATTTTATATTCTATGTATAGAGGGACCCAATCATAATATTTTTTACTAATATTTCAACTTGATTTACTCTAGATTAACGTATATAACCTGAAATATCAAAATTTACTGAAGAACCAAGCTAGACGCAATGGAGCAGAATCGGTGTTAACTGGATTGAAACACACCTGTCTTAGCTGGGCCACCATTCCTTGCAATATTAGAAATGCCAATTAACCTCCTGATCCTCATTTTCTTTATCCATAAAAAACATTATTTCATAATATTCAGATCTATCTTTTGTCATAGCTTATATAATATTACATAAAAATCTTATAAGAAGCAGAGTGAAGGATGTCTCTGAACAGGCAGAACATTATTCCTAACAGAAGACTTCGCATCTATAGACCAATGCACTCATTTGCTGATGCCTGCAATTTCTGAGAAGGTTAACAAACTTTTTATTACTAAGTAATAGAAAAATAAAAGAGGTCGATACTGGAGTCCTTTGATAACCTCGCTCAAACCAAGATGCTAATGACCAGATCAAATCTTCAAGGAGAAGTTTGAGAGGAGCACTTACTCTGTTCATTTAGTTAGGGTGGCAGGCTGTTTTCTATTCTTTCTAATCTTTCTAACGCTCACACACATGTATGTGCGCGCACACATACACATTCTAAGTCACAGCCCACTACAACATGAGATCGGAGTCTCATGCATCTTTCTTTAATAGACCTTATGACAAGTTTAATTTCTTAGTCTTGAAAACGCTGACGTGATTTCTCTCTCTCAGTTTTAGTACATTGTAGTTTCTCAAGGATAAAGACTATACTGTACCTAATTTTCTCTCCACTATATCCCTGAATTCAGAACAGTACATATGTCTGGGTTCTCTGTAAATAGCCTTTCAACACAAAAGCAAAAAAGAGGAAGAATGAGCTTTTAGACATCCAAATGTTCTACAGAAATGACATCACTGAGCAGGAAGAGAGAATATTGGAAACAGTGGCTGAGATTCCCAAATGCAAATAATAACTGCTTGATATTTTTACCAAAATTTGTCTTTAAATACTTTAGACCATTTGTCAATGTATTTAATTACCTATTATTTTTTTCCCCGCTGAAATTTAAGTTCACTAATGAAAAATCCTTGTTTCATTCGGTTTTGTATTCCAAGTGCCTGAAATGGGAGTATGGCAGTGCCTGGCACATAGCAGACCCCCAATAATGTTTGTTGAATAAAGGAAGGAAGAAAAGAAGGAAGGAAGGAAGGAAGGAAGGGAGGGAGAGAAGGAGGAGGGATTCTGGTTTCACTTTTCCAATAAGTTGACTGGGACTTAAAAACAATTTAGCATTTTTACTATTTAAACAAATAACCTGGAAAAGAATATTAACTTTAGCATTTCTGACATTCTTCCAAGGTCCAGACAATAGAAGTTTTATTGAATCTACTGAAAATCTCTCAGAAATTAATTAATTACATAATAATTATAATCTGTAGCTCTTGAACCTTCTTTGAGAGGATTCTTACATACCTTGAGATTAATAAACTTTAAAACACATTTTCCCCCTAAGGAATATTTTTAATTTTCAAATGCATATATATTTTTCTGGAAATATAACCTTCATGTTTCTGATTCACTTATACGTGCTGCATTCTGTCACAATTTTGGTTAGATTGATATGAAAATTAACAGGCTATTTAACACACACACTTAACTTGCTATAAGTTAAGTTTTCTTTTTTTTTTTTTATTAAATCATAGCTGTGTTAGCAATGCAAGGAATATCTAACTGCTTTCAGAGAGGTTCAAAATTCTGAGGACTTTTTAAAAAAAATATGGAAAGAAAGTATATGCTCTCCAATGGATATTCACTCAAGATTGTTAAATTCAAGAGGAGCTATACCTCAAGCAAAAGTATGAGGTGATTTAGTAGTTGTGTAGTGAATTGAATCCATATAAGATCAAAAGTAAATGGAGAGAGAGAGAAGGAAAGAAAGTGTATCAGAGCGTAAAGGGATGTGAGTAAAAGTAGGACTTTCCTTCTTGCATAATTTTGACTTTGCTAGGAAATCGATACTGTAACAATTTATTTCATTTTCTAGGACAGTTGTAAGAAGAAATTGTGTCAGCCAGAACACTTCTCATCATATTCCCAGCCATGTGTAATAGAAATGGACATGATCTAATGATTGGACCATTCTGATTTACGGGGGACTGTCTACATAACTTCATAAGCAGGGGTGATTGCTGCTAACAGGGCTGCCTTGCCCAATCATTACAAATCAGAAATACTGGGAACACATCCTAGTCCAGCTCAAGAGAAAAGACTCCTGGTACATGCTTTTGCATTAGAAGTTTGTTCCAGGTACAGAATTAAGAGTCTTATTTTTTTTTCCTTTGTCAGAATTACAAAAGTAAAAACAACAACAACAAAAAAGACAAATTCTTTGATACTGGTTCAGACGTCAGTAATTAGATGAGACAGATTAAAGGTCTATACATATTTGAAATGTTTCATCTCTTTGTATTACAGGTAATAGTGCACTAAAAGGCCCTCCTGCTGATTGTCTGTCAATGAATAGTCACTCCTGACAATTTCAGAACGAACCTTATGTTTAGAAAAAGACATGAAGAATTGTTAAATCTTCCAGGCCACAGTCCAATTTGTAAACACTTACCCTGAGATATGGCATACAGTTGAGGAGTCTTAAGAAACTTACTTTTAAACATCCGTTCTTTAAAATATCAAATAGAATGGAGCGTGAACACCAGGTTAAAGCATGCATAAAATACTCAGGGCATGGAAACTCCCCAGGAAAACAGGATGTTCTTCAATAATTTAGTTCTCACATTTCCCCTATGTCACTTTTTCAAGTTGTCCATTCGAAACACAGGAATTAGTGAGTCACCCTGAGCTCACACTTCCACGATCAGTTAAAAGCGATTCTTATTATCCACATCAACTATAACGTTAGAGAAAAATATGGTTTTAAGCCACAAGGGCCAAAGATGGGATTATCCTTCAAAGCCTGAAAAATAATCTACCTTTGTCAATAAAGCAGAAGAAATAAAAAAAAATTTAAGAACATGAAGAGAGACTGCTTTATAGCCGGTGGGAACCCTCAAGTGGTAACAGGGTCTGGTTTATAAATTCCTACATTCACAGTGACTAACACTGAGATAAATAAATCTAAACAAGATAAAAATAAATAAATAAATAAACAGAGACCTCTTAAATGTTTGCCCGGGTTTGACAAAGGAGCTGACTGCTGTCTTGGTTTGTACCAGGCAGGGGCTTGTGGCTCTGCTTCTCAAATTATACTGCTCTTCCTCCCTCTGAGTTGATAAATAGAGAGGAAAGGCAACTTAATAAAAAGAAAAAAGTCTTCCCAAAATGTAATGCAGGATTGAGATGAAGTAGTTTTTTATTAGAATACATGACAGGTTGGGTGTGGTGCCTCATGCCTGTAATCCCAGTACTTTGGGAGGCCGAGGATGTGGATTGCTTGAGCTCAGGAGTTCGAGAGCAGCCTCAGTAAAAGTGAGACCCTCATCTGTACTAAAAATAGAATAGCTGGGCATTGTGGCAGGCACCTGTAGTCCCTGCTACTTGGGAGGCTGAGGCAAGAGGATCACTTGAGCCTGGGAGTTTGAGGTTGCTTGCTGTGGGCTATGATGCCACAGGCACTCTACAAAGGCCAACAAAGTGAGACTCTGTCTCAGGAAAAAGAAAAATAGCATACATGACAATTTCTGAAACCATGATAGCAACTGCTAGATTTCAAAGGAGGTTATAATTGTATTATGGCCCTTAAGATTTCATCTAATATGGAGTGTCTTTCTCTATTTTCTAACTCATCACTGTGACCAGCTCCCTAAGTGGAAACATCGGGTATATACATATTTAGTAGATTCAAGAAATATGTGTAATATATAATGCATAATTAGCCATAAAACGATGGCTGTGAGAAACAGCGTAATTGCATTGCTCGTGATCTTGTTTGCAAGGCACATGAGTGCACGCTGGATTTAGTGTACATGGACTAGTACACTTAAGGGAATGTTATCATGAGCATATTATTTCATGTTTTTAAGTCTAAGAGCTATTATATAGATCAAGCTTAGTAATTATCATGAAAAGTAAAAGGGTTAGTATAAATTCCGTATATTCTCTCCCAAAGAAATAAAGGACTCCCAAACTGCCACTTTTGAGTACCAAACTTGAATTCCAAGCTAGGTATTAAAAATCCTTAGCTAGCCTCACAAACTCGATATGCCCCAAAGGAACTCTACCCCTGACCCTGAATGCCTTCTTTCTCTTACGCATCCTCAGTCAAAGGACATCACTTTCTACTCAGCCTCCTCAGCTGGATGGGCTAGCGTCAGTTTTGACTCACGCACTCTTTGTATCCCCAAAGTCTCACTTTGTTGGCCTTAGTTTTTCTAGTTCGCCTTCTTTGTAACTCATTCTAATTTATACCATGAATCTCAACAGTGTTCGGTCTTTTCAGGGAGGAGGGTATCATGTGGGTGGAACTCTGAGCATCCTCCTCTAAGCACATGTTTGTGGTCTACATAGGTCAGTGTTTTGATTGAATAATATCTGTAATGAAGATTGACCTATGTGAACAATAATGTGCACACAGCATCCATCAATCCATGTAGAATATAAACGATCCCTTCAAAGAAATTTCACATACGCATCACAGAAAGTTAGAAAGAGACACATTGGAGTATAAAATTAGAATCTAAGGATTTATGCGTGTGGCATGGAACAAAAACTTGGCAGCATAAGGATTTTCAGTATTGATTGAAAATACAGATACAAGACGGAGGAAATAAAAGGCTTTATAGGAAAGTAAGAATTGATTTTTAATATACAACATTGTTATGCAGAAATGGTTCTAATGTGTATCGATTAGAAACCCTTTAAGGATAACTCTTTGATTAAAGGTCTCTCTTCTGAATAAAAGTTTTAAGACTATGATTCAGAATGCAAGTTGATAATAGGCTGATTTCTTCTGTGCTACTTAAGAATTAAAAATGCAAGAGCACAATGTTCTTTTAAACATGAATAAGAACTAATCCTCTTTCTTGGAATTTGTTTTCAGTTTTCTCAGCTTGTTCTTAGTATTTCTCTCTCATATTGTGCAATGAATTTATAGTTAAGTGCTACATAAAGGGACAAGCACTACCCTAAGTTTCAACAACATTACACATAAACAGTGTGATGTTAATTGAACTACTTGCATATCTTCCTGACAAAGTCAGCAAGAAGGTAAGTTTTCCCTGCTGATGATGTGGTTTTGCTGTCACTTCTCCAATGCAACTTTCAGAGTCAGCTGAACTTGTGTAATTACTGTAAGATAGAATGCCTTAATATCAGCTATCTCTGAAGCCAAATCATCAGTTTATGCAAATACTCTAAATTTCTCATGGTACATATCAAACTATTTTATTCTATCAGCTCAGTTTGTGACCAAGGAGTACAGTTTATGCCTGACTCATCATGGCGAGCACAGCAGGATCTAGTACTACTGAGAGTCCCAAGTACTCCGTGAGCCACAGAATCGTGAGGGCTGACTATTCTCTCATCTGCTGTCGATATTTCAGGTGAAATTTGCCTCCTGAACGTTCAGAGGCACAGAACTATGGGATCTCAGTGGAGTACATATTCAAGCTCTCTGAAAGCTCTAAAGATTTATTATTCCAAAGGAAATTCTGGCACAAGCTGGACAATCTTGCAGTCCCTTCCACAAGAAGGTAAAATAGCCTTCGCCTAGATGATACTATTAAGTTCGGATGCTGTAATTTTAAGAAAATGTTGTCTGAGATCAAGAAAATTTGAAATACCACATACGCCAAACATTCACCAATGACGAAGTGTCGTTTTCCTGTCAATCTGGGTCATAAGAAACTTATGTACCTAAAGAATATTAATTTAGCTGTTCTATACATTTCTTCACAAAATTGGAAGTTAAAATTTGTTTGGCTTTTATTGAGAGTTAATAACAAAAACTGATCACAAGAAAATAAATATTTCTTTCTACATATATAACTGCCATTTAAAACACTGGAGTGTCTTCTCTCTCTACTTTCCCCTTACCTAACAAATGCCATCAGTGTAACCTGGTCTCTTGTACCCTCAATGAATCCCCAATAATAAATAAAATAAATAAATAAATAAAAATAAAACATTAGAGTGAGAGATAACATTATACCATTATAACTTGTTTCTAAAATATAGTAAAAAATGTCCTCTCTAGGGACATCATATACGCTCCTTTATACCAGAGAATAGAACAAGTCATTTTTAAAAGCTATTTTGGCTTTGACTTCTGAAAACTCAGATAAAATTTAAATACTCCATTGTTGTGACTTTCCATAATTTAAACTTCTAATAAATTTATTTCCTCTGCTATATGACTTCTGTTCCTCCTTCTTAATTTAACTTTTTGAATGTGTCTTTAATTGTAGCTTAAAGACAGCTACTTTCTAAGAGTAAAAAATGTCAGATTTTTTCTTATTCATTCACCTTGGGTCTGATGAGGGTGATATATATCTCTTTTCATTCAAATGCATATCGGTACCTACAAAGAGGGTTTCTGATAGAAAATTAGCTCACACAGGCAGTAGAACTACATTTGTTCTTGTATCACAAGTACAAATTTTTTCAAACTGATTTTTTAGTCAGCCAAATACGAGTGTTCCCTACCTTATAGTGTAAATAAAGGCTTTCACTTGTTTTAACTAATAGATCTAATAATTTTTCAGATTTTTAGGAAAGAAAACAAATAATGAATAAGAGTGGAAGAGAATAATCTTTGTTCGCTCCAGCCTTTACCTGTAATGATCAAACCTGGCCAGCAGGGGCATCAATGTATTGCAAACACTGCATTGGAGAGCTCCGTCATGAGCACACAAGATCTTTTCTTTTTTTTTTTTTTATTGTTAAATCATAGCTGCGTACATTAGTGCAATCAAGGGGTACAATGTGCTGGTTTCATATACAATCTGAAATATTCTCATCAAACTGTTCAACGTAGCCCTCATGGCATTTTCTTAGTTATTGTATGCAGACATTTGTATTCTGCCTTTAGTAAGTTTTGCCAGTACCCATTCTAAGATGCACTGTAGGTGTGGCCCCACCCATTACCCTCCCTCCACCTAACCTCCCCCCTCCCTTCCCCTTCCTTTACCTCTTTCATGTCTACATGGATGGAACTGGAACATATTCTTCTTAGCAAAGTATCTCAGGAATGGAAGAAAAAGTATCCAATGTACTCAGCCCTACTATGAAGCTAAATTATAGCCTTCACATGAAGGCTATAACCCAACTATAGCACAAGACTATGAGGAAAGGGATACAAGATCTTTAAAACTATTTCTAGATTTCTCAGTAAGTGTGGGAAAGCAGAGATGAAGGAACAAATAGACTTAATGAACAACACAGTTGCTTACGTTGATATAAACACATCTGTGGTCAAAAAGCAATTAGACGTGAACATAAGAGAAATTTTTCTAAGTTGTTTTTTAACAAACCTGCTTATTGAAGATCACAATATTTATTACATTTATAAGACAAATTTGATATCAGGACCAATTTCCTTATTATGTGGGTTTAGGTTCAAAGAAGATGCACACATCTTTACTTTCCTCGGAAACCTGTGTCAGTATCTTTGTCTAACAGCACCTGGAAAGTTGTTTCAGTACTTAACAAGGCAGAGATAGTTATGGAGTGGTACCTATCTTCAAATATTTATTTAGTACCTATGCTGTGTAAGGAACACAATGGAAAGGGAGAGATCCTGTAAATTATATGTGATAAAATCTAAAATAATAAAAGTATACTTCAGTGGGGAAAGAATAACTAGTCATGTCTTCTATCTTCTGTTTGTCTGGCCATCAATCCATGCACATATACTATCCATCTTCCATCCATTCATCCCTCCATTCTCCTATCTTCTATTATGTGAATATAACCCGATCAACTTATTTTTCTTATATGATTAATTATTATCTCTAAAAACTATTCCCAAAGAAGAAATTTTTTTAATTTCCTAATTGAGATGGCATCCCTGGAGAATGTTTCCCAAAGTAATCTAACTACACGGGGGAAAAAAAATAAAACCCTTGTATAGACATAAGTTTTGATGTTTTTCTTCAAAGTGTCAATCTTCTTAACTTAGCTGGGACACATCTGATTACAGTCAGGCACTGAGACATGAATGAAAGGGACAACAGCCCTATCTGAGAGGTAAGTGATATTTTCCCTGTGTATCTGTTGATAGCCAGAAGCATCTGGTAGCCTATAGAATACTTTGGCCTTTTTTAGATTCTCACTGGCAATAACACATGGTGGACAGACCAAGGCCTGGGTATAACCTAGTTTTTTCCTACTTACATACTTTGCACATATTATACGTTAATGGTAAACCATGGATAAATTATAATTATTTATTTCCTGACAGAGAAGATGATCATGAGGGAAAGAAATTGTATTAGAACAAGGGGAAAAAGTAAGTTTCATTTCTACTTTTTTTTTTTTTCAGACAGGGTCTCATTCTCTTGTCTAGGCTAGAGTGCAGTGGTGTCATCATAGTTCACTGCAATCTCCAAATCCTGGGCTTAAGCTACACTCTTGACTCAGTCTCCCACGGAGCTGTGACTACAGGTGTGCACCACCACATCTGGTTAATTTTACTATTTTTATGTAGACAGAGAGTTTTGTTTTGTTACTTAGGCTGGTCTTGAACTCCTGGGCTCCAGCATTCCTCCCACATAAGCCTCTGAAATTGATAGGATCACAGGCATGAAACACTGTGTCTGTCCTAATTCCTACTTTTGATAAATATTCTTTTTGGACAGTAGACAAATTTGGAGGCACTTTTCTTTTCTTTGTGTTATAACTTTGGAAAACATGACTCTAAACTATATATTTTACAGTTATTAAATGAAACTAAAATAATACAGGTCTTTTTTCAAGGCATACCCAGTTCACTTATATACACACACAAACAAGAGAAAACCACACATATCATTTTTCCTTTTCTCTCTGTCATCCTTCCCCTCCCTGGTACAGCCCCCTTGGTTGACCTACAAAACCCAGGCTAGTCAACACCATTAACCATGATCTCAAGTTGCAGACAGTGCACCTTGTAGAACTAACAAAGCTATCCAGAGCTAATCTAGCAAAGTCAATCTTCAAAGCAAAATATTCTAATGACATTTAGGCAAGAAATAGAGAAGAATATCTTTTGATATTTAAGAACACTTTCACTAGTTGAATCCCTTTATGGCCATATATTTAATTAATACCCACAGATGTCATGTAACTATTATTATAAACTATTTCTAAAGTTTTAGAAATGTGTGTACACTTTATTCCAGTGGTCCCCAGCCTTTTTGGCACCATGGACCTGTTTCATGGAAGACATTTTTTCCACAGACAGTGAAAAGGAGGACCTGAGAGGAGGAGGAGCTCAATTGATGATACAAGCTATGGGGGTGAATTTAAGTACAAACGGGGCTTCACTCACTCTCACCGTCCTGCTGATCCCCTCACTATGTGTGCAGGATCGCAGCTATATGCTAATGTGTCACAAAAGAATAGGTCCCTAAACTATGTGTACCCTCACCTTCAATGCTGCCGTGATTTCATGAGGAGTTTCTGTTACCCTGACAACCTTTTTAAAATTAAATGATTTATCCTATCTCTATATGACTGGGTTGCCCTGGTAACTTGCTGTCTTCTGAAACGTCTGACACGGACTTCATTTTAGCTACGTTTTCTTTCTTTAGGAAATAAAGATTTAATAGATTGGATACTTAATGTTGTGTCTCTAACTTAATTATATTGAATGTGTTAAATAGCTATGAAGGAAGTAATACTGTCAACATCTTTATGGAGGAACTGGCAAGGTAGTCATATTTTCTAATGGTTGACTAATGATGGAGTGATGAAGAAATCTAAGTACTATCCAAGGACACATGGGAGATTGAGTATGATTGAAATTTGCTTCCTGACAGCTGTCACTCCTGTGTCTAGAATGCCATGTCTGGAGTTTTAAAAGGTAATACATTATATCTTGAGCTATTCCTTGTTTTTAAATTTCATAGTAAAATAACATGAAACCACATGCAGAATAGGGGGTGTATGAACACATACCACACACACACACATATTTGTCTCCACAGTCCCATATTTCTTCAGCCAGAGCCAATTTTTATGTTACTAAACATAGAAACAGTGGTCGTCTAGACGCATCTTCATGCATTCTCAATTCATGTTAGTGTCTACCACTTGGCAGCTTCTGACTACCAAATCTGAGACATTTTTAAGTGTGTTTTTTTATTTCAAAAGATTCTAGAATTGCTGCTGCTTCTGAATAAAATGTGCTTAGGCAGCAGAGAATATTCTCTCCAAAAAGCTTTCCAAAACTCTACTTGGAAGATGAAAATTATCTCCAAAATTAGTTTTATGCATATAAAATTTCTTTATGTACAGAGCTTTTTACATAATGGCATTTTGTAATGCAGAAAAATTTAAAATTTTTTCTCTTTAAGACTGATTCATCCATTACTCCACTGGAATTTATTACTTTTTCCACACACATCAGTGATGTAATTTACCCTTTCTGTTTTATATTTTTCAAAGTATACTCAAATTCTAGATAATAGTGTTCGGATTCTCAAGCTAATAAAAGTATGAGTAGGAAAGTCTTCCAGATCTCACTACATAAAAGATGTATTTCAATAGACTGCAGTTTATTTATTCAACCAAAATTTTTTTTTTTTTTTTTGCAGTTGTTGGCCAGGGCTGGATTTGAACCCGCCACCTCTGGCATGTGGAGCTGGCGCCCTCCTCCTTTGAGCCACAAGCACCACCCTATTCAACCAAATCTTTCCATTATTCCTTAACACAACATTTCACTTAAGTCAGGCTATTGGCCTCTCTAACCTCTTCTCCCCTTTTATATAACTTGAGACACCTTCCTCTAATTTTTATGTATTATTTTAACCTAAAGTGCCTTCTTTTTCCTTTTCAACCCCACAAACACAACCCATTTTTTTTTTTTTATTGTTGGGGATTCATTAAGGGTACAATAAGCCAGGTTACACTGATTGCAATTGTTAGGTAAAGTCCCTCTTGCAATCATGTCTTGCCCCCATAAAGTGTGACACACACCAAGGCCCCACCCCCCTCCCTCCCTCTTTCTGCTTTTCCTCCCCCCCATAACCTTAATTGTCATTAATTGTCCTCATATCAAAATTGAGTACATAGGATTCATGCTTCTCCATTCTTGTGATGCTTTACTAAGAATAATGTCTTCCACTTCCATCCAGGTTAATACGAAGGATGTGAAGTCTCCATTTTTTTTAATAGCTGAATAGTATTCCATGGTATACATATACCACAGCTTGTTAATCCATTCCTGGGTTGGTGGGCATTTAGGCTGTTTCCACATTTTGGCAATTGTAAATTGAGCTGCAAGAAACAGTCTAGTACAAGTGTCCTTATGATAAGAGGATTTTTTTCCTTCTGGGTAGATGCCCAGTAGTGGGATTGCAGGATCAAATGGGAGGTCTAGCTTGAGTGCTTTGAGGTTTCTCCATACTTCCTTCCAGAAAGGTTGTACTAGTTTGCAGTCCCACGAGCAGTGTAAAAGTGTTCCCTTCTCTCCACATCCACGCCAGCATCTGCCGTTTTGAGATTTTGTGATGTGGGCCATTCTCACCGGGGTTAGATGATATCTCAGGGTTGTTTTGATTTGCATTTATCTAATATATAGATATGATGAACATTTTTTTCATGTGTTTGTTAGCCATTCGTCTGTCATCTTTAGAGAAGGTTCTATTCATGTCTCTTGCCCATTGATATATGGGATTGTTGGCTTTTTTTATGTGGATTAATTTGAGTTCTCTATAGATCCTAGTTATTAAGCTTTTGTCTGATTAAAAATATGCAAATATCCTTTCCCATTGTGTAGGTTGTCTCTTTGCTTTGGTTATTGTCTCCTTAGCTGTACAGAAGCTTTTCAGTTTAATGAAGTCCCATTTGTTTATTTTTGTTGTTGTTGCAATTGCCATGGCAGTCTTCTTCATGAAGTCTTTCCCCAGGCCTATATCTTCCAGTGTTTTTCCTATGCTTTCTTGGAGGATTTTTATTGTTTCATGCCTTAAATTTAAGTCCTTTATCCATTTTGAATCAATTTTTGTGAGTGGGGAAAGGTGTGGGTCCAGTTTCAGTCTTTTACATGTAGACATCCAGTTCTCCCAACACCATTTATTGAATAGGGAGTCTTTCCCCCAAGGTATGTTCTTGTTTGGTTTATCGAAGATTGGGTGGTTGTGAGATGTTAGTTTCATTTCTTGGTTTTCAATTCGATTCCAAGTGTCTATGTCTCTGTTTTTGTGCCAGTACCATGCTGTCTTGACCACTATGGCTTTGTAGTACAGACTAAAATCTGGTATGCTGATGCCCCCTGCTTTATTTTTATTACTAAGAACTCCTTAGCTATATGGGGCTTTTTCTGGTTCCATACAAAACGCAGAATCGTTTTCTCCAAATCTTGAAAGTACGATGTTGGTATTTAGATAGGAATGGCATTGAATAGGTAGATTGCTTTTGGAAGTATAGACATTTTAACAATGTTGATTCTTCCAATCCATAAGCATGGTATGTTCTTCCATTTGTTAATATCCTCCACTATTTCCTTTCTGAGGATTTCATAATTTTCTTTATAGAGGTCCTTCACCTCCTTCGTTAGGTATATTCCTAGGTATTTCATTTTCTTTGAAACTATGGTGAAGGAAGTACACAACCCATTTTTTGAGTTCATGCTTATGTCATCATTTCTTCCCGTCTTTAATTGTTCTTAGAGTTCTCTTCATATTTAATGTTCTATAATTAATAAACATTTTCAGCTGTCTATTATTAATTAAGTCATCTTAAATGAATAAAAATTTTCTCTACAATTAGATTAAATTCAATGAGGAAGACATTATTTTTATGTCTTCACCATTCCAACAATATCTAGAGGAATGTTCTGTACATGTTTGGTGTTCAAGAATATTTATTTTGTGTTACAGAGTTTTTTTTTTCCCCCATAGAACCCAAGTTTCTCACAAAAGTAATGATGAATATAACTAAGGCTCAGGAAAAGGAAGAACGAATGAAGTGAATATTTGAGTAAAATATTGCTGAAGTTTCACCAATGGAGGTCATAAAAAAACTCCAAACATTCTTAAAAATTGTAAGTTATTGATTTATAACTTGATAATATCTAGAAATTTCTTAGTTAGCAGATGACAAGAGGATGTTTTTCAATTTCTTTTCTTTTTTTTTTTTTTGGAGAGACAGAGTTTCACTTTATGGCCCTTGGTAGAGTGCCATGCATCATACAGCTCACAGCAACCTCCAACTCCTGGGTTTAAGTGATTCTCTTGCCTCAGCCTCCTGAGTAGCTGGGACTACAGGCACCCGTCAAAACGCCCAGCTATTTTTTGGTTGCAGTTCAGCTGGGGCCGGGTTTGAACCCGCCACCCTCAGTATATGGGGCCAGCGCCTTACCGACTGAGCCACAGGAGCCACCCGACAAGAGATTGTTTTTACTTGCAATATATTTAATTTAAGAAAAATATGGCCTAGAAGTCAACTTAGTCAAGTTGATTAAGAACATAGCATTTCATAATCCAATTGTTTTGATCATTTAGCAACTAAATCATTAACTATGCAATAATTTGATGGAGGTTGTAATGGTCATACATGATATTTATAAATTCTTAAATAGATTATAAATTTTTAGTCTCTATAGAACAGGCCTAACAAGATAAATGTATTATTATTTAAAAAACTGGGTTTGATGAAATAAATACACCTCTTCCCCCAAACCAAGAGAGTCTAACATGTAAATTCTTTTAAATCTTTCAAAAATAGATACTTCCAATGTTATTTAAAATTGTTCCAGGATTTAGAGAAAAAGGTATCCTACCAAATTAAGTTTATAAAAATTTTGTCATTCTGAAATTTAAACCTGACAAAAATAGCATACCTAAAAGAGAATATTGCTTAATAATTACATTAATAAAAATTGATGCCAAAATAATAAAGAGGATATTAACAAGTATAATCCAGAAGTATCATTTTAAGAATATAACATGACCAAATGGAGTTCATGGAAGAACGATGTCACCTTAAGAAATATGTAGTATATTATTAATTATAAAATATTTAATTATGAATATATTAACAAAATAAAAGTGGTAAAAGGAAAAACTAACCTCAAAAGTTTCTTAAAAAACCTTTGATTAAATTCAACATCTATGCCTTAAAAAAAAAAAAATTCATTTAAAAAGCCATGACATAGTGGCATTTTCATTACAATAAGAAGTAAGTCAGGAGGGAGGGTAATGAGTGGGGCCACATCTATGGTGCATCTTAGAATGGGTACAGGCAATTGCACTAATGTACACAGCTATGATTTAACAATAAAAAAAAAAGAAGTAAGTCAAAATCAAAGGATACACTTCAATATAACGAAACCCGAAAATGAAGTGTGAAATATATGTTTAAAATAAAGAAGAAAATGTAATTATTTTTGATGGCCTGGAAAACCTAAACATGATTAAAATAATCTTTGAAAAAATGAGACAATTCAGAAAGATAGTTGTTAATAAAAATTATTTCACTTATGAAATACAACAGACTAAATAGCATGAGGAAGAATCAAGCACACATTTCTCAAAGGTGAGATATCTTGAACGGTCAATTAGAAACATGAGGAGGAAGAAAACGACTACACTAGATTAAAAGTGCCTTCAAGGACAAAACAACTAGATTTAATATAATTAATTATTTCCTGCTTTGAGTAATCTAGAGATAAAGGCCATTTTGGTGTCATTTGGAAAAATTTGATTTAAATCAAGATTAAAAATTTCTTGACATGGGAAAAAGGAAATTACTAGTTGAAAATAGTAGTTTAAAAATAGCATGTGCTGTGTGATCTTGTTTTGGTGAAAGATACACATATATGATATATATATATAGAATGTATGTGAGTGAGGGTGGGTGTATGAATGTAGAAATAAGTACATATAGATATAAATAAACATAAATATCTGAAAACATAGCAGTAGATGTTAACTGTACTAATATTCCTTTAAGAGGAAATTGGTATTTTTGTATTCTTATATTCCCTTATGTATATATTCTAAATTTCAATAATGCTTTTGAATAATGGGTTTTTAAATTAAAATAAATAAAATTAGTATAAAAACAAATTATTTTTGAATACACCAAAGTGACAAATGAAAAAATATAATAAAAATTTCATAGCTATAGTGCTATGGTCTTACTGGGTCCCCTGAAATTTCAAGTGTTAGAAACTTAGTCTCTCAACCCTCATGAATGGATTAACATCACTGTCATCCTCAGGAATGGATTAATGTTATTGTCATGAAAGTGCATTCACTCTCATGGAGTGGCATTGATATAAAAGCCAGCCTTTCTTACTTGTTTTTGCCCTCTTGACATAACAAGAGGGCCCTCACCAGATGCCTACACCAGAAATGCTTGGACTTCCCAGCCTCCAGAACTATGAGCTAAATGAACATCTTCTTCTTCTTCTTCTTTTTCTTTTTTTCTAAATAAATGATGTAGTCTACAGTATTCTAGTATAGCAAAAGAAATCAGACTAAGATGTATAGTTATAAAAACATTACGTTGCCAAAGAAAACATTTAAGAAATGCATAGAACATACATGAAGAAAACTTTAATGCTTTATTAAGGGACCTAAAAGACACCAAACAAATTCTTGGGAATATGGAAATATTTGTGTGTGTGTGTAGAAAAATTCAGTGCTTTAAATACCATATTTTCCCATGTATAGTGTGCTCCTGTATATAATGTAGACCAAATTTCTGGCCCAAATTTTCAGGAAGAAAAATCCTTTATTTAATTTTGTGGGCAGCGCCTGTGGCTCAGTAAGTAGGGCGCCGGCACCATATACCGAGGGTGGCGGGTTCAAACCCAGCCCCGGCCAAACTGCAACAAAAAAATAGCCGGGCGTTGTGGCGGGCGCCTGTAGTCCCAGCTACTCGGGAGGCTGAGGCAAGAGAATCGCATAAGCCCAAGAGTTAGAGGTTGCTGTGAGCTGTGTGACGCCACGGCACTCTACCCGAGGGTGGTACAGTGAGACTCTGTCTCTACAAAATAATAATAATAATAATAATAATTTTGTTATGCAAAATTTTATTTGTTTACATATAGCTACATTTTTTCTGTATTATAAAGGAACTTTAGCATTTTTTAACATATTAAGGTACAAGGAATTTTATGTAACATATAATTACAAAACACAAGAACAGATACAAGGTAAAAGGCATTTTATGAACCAGCAACAAGTAGTATTACCCACGTCTGATGCACATCTTTATTTTTCCCTCAAAATTTTGAGCAAAAAAGTGCAAATTATACATACCAAAATACAGTATGTTATATTCTGAAATTTCCTATATGTCAATACATAATTCAGGGATATCAATAAAAATTTTAGTAAATCTTTAGCTTGATAAAATGGTAAAGTTCATGTGAAAATGTAAAATAGCTAGAAAAATTCTTGAGAAACAAGAAAAAATAATGTTAAGGACAGGTTTCACTGGTGTATAAATTATTGCAAAGTTACAGTAATCAAAACAGAGTAGTGATTAAGAAAAATAATCAGTAGAACAAAATAGAGTTTAGAAATAGACCTAAAGATAAAAACGTGTTTTATTCTGTGTTTTAAGACTGGCATAAAATTTATGTCAGTGGAGAAAATAGAAAGAGCTTATTTGGTAAAATTTGTTTTGACAATTATTTACATATTTGAGGAAAAAGCCTTGGATCATAATATCATTTCATACTACAAAATAAATTTCAAAAGTAACAAACACAGTAAAAAAATATGGTATTTTAAATCTTGTAGTAAGATATTTTGCATGGAATTTTGGTTCCTGAAAGCAGGGGTTATCTAAATAATAGTCTATGAGCCAAATATGGTCCTCACGTATTCTGTAAATAAAGTTATACTGGAACTCAGCCACACTCATTTATTTATGTCCACGTCTGCTTTCACAATAAACCATAGAACTGAGTAAGTGTGACCATATGGCCCACAAAACTAAAAATACTTGCAGTTTGGCTCTTTATAGAAAAAGTTTGTAGACCCTAGTTATAAAGAGAAAGACTGATAACTTTGAATACTATACTAAAAATGTGCATGACAAAGACCACAAAAACTTAAAATGAATTAATAAAAATATCTAGATTACCTATGACAGTGTAAATTTACTAATTGCTAGAAGATCTCTCTCTCTCTCCCTCTCCTATCTCTCCCTCTTTCAGACAGGGTCTCCCTCTATTGCCTAGGTTGGAGAGTAAAACATAATCATAGCTCACTGCCGCCTCACACTCCTAGGCTCAAACAATCCCTTCCATCTCAGTCGTCTCAGTAGCCAGGGCTACAGGGGTGTAGCACCATGCCTGGCTAATTATTATTATTTTTTGTACAGATAAGGTCTTGCTCCATTTCCCAGGCTAGTCTTGAACTTTTGGGCTCAAGAGATCATCTCACCTCAGCCTCCCAATGTGCTAGGATTATAAGCATGAGTCACATGCCCAGGCAGAAGAGCTTTTATAAATAAGAAAAGATCAATACCCTATAAGAAAAATGAGGAAAGCAAGTCAACTTGGAATTCAGAGATAAAGAAAATAAAATCACTCAATTACATGAAAAACAACTCAAATCCTATAGGACTCAGAAATAAAAGGAAAAACTTTAATAAGACAACCATCACTATTTACCACATTAACAAAATATTTA
This sequence comes from Nycticebus coucang, assembly GCF_027406575.1. NCBI lineage: Eukaryota > Metazoa > Chordata > Mammalia > Primates > Lorisidae > Nycticebus > Nycticebus coucang. The sequence goes on along the minus strand of NC_069787.1, from coordinate 73,864,866 downwards.
AAACTTCAGCTCACTTGGTGTTAATTGAGGCCATGGAGAAAGAAAAAGTATTATATACATAAAATGTAATTTGACAGTTATATATATATATATATACACACACACATATATATATAATTATGAAACACATACACCTTTTGTGCTAGCAATTTATCTTACAGATATTTTCTTACTAGTGCGCAAAATTTAGTCTTGAGTTTTTGAGCAAGTAGTAGAAGCAACTTAAAGAGCTAAGAATAGGAAATTAAATACTTTTTGATGCATTTATACAATGTCATATTATGAAGCTCTTAATAAAAATGGTGTGATTTGCATGTAATTTATATGTAATAACATCCCAATCATTTTATTACTTTGGAAAAATAAAGCAAATTGCAGTATGAAATACTAAACGATTTTGTTTACATGTTAAAACACACATTTACACACATGTACATATATATTTGGTGTGCATAAACATTTCCTGTATGGTGACAACGTGAATTTGTTTACTAGGTTTACTTCTAGAGAATAGAAATGATAAGTGAAGGGACCCTAGCTGGACTTTCAAATTATAAGCCTTGATTTTTATGTTTAAAGTTATTTTCACTAAAGTCACATAAGATTGTTTTTGAAGAATCACTGTACAATTTTGAAGTTACGTTTAACACTAGCAAAGCCAGTACTATTTTCTACAGTATTTAAGAGAAAAGGAATTTCTACAGCATCTAAGAGACTTGTAGAAATTGTTTTGTTCATATTTATTTTAGTCTAGCACTGTATTTAGAAGAAGGCCTTGCTAACATTATTTCCATTCATTTGAATTCTCTCCTAGTAGAAACAGTACATCTCTAGGTTAGGGTTGTTGTTGTTTGGTTTTGCTCTTTTGCCATTTATTTAAAAAAAGATTACATATATATCTTTAATACCATGAATCCACAAGGGTTATGATTTTTGCTCAGCTCAGGTGTTAAAGTAAAAGGGCAGTATCCAAACATCTTGCTTGCTGAACAAAATTCTAATATTCTTTCAAAATTTGGTGATAATGCCTTTTTCAGAAAACATACCTGAAAATTTGAAGGATACAGACTGCAAAACTAGCCCTGAGGCCTTACCTGTTTAAGCGCAAATAATGACAAATAGAATATTCTGGGGTTTTCTTAAACAGCCTTGTTATATTTGATCATTAGCTGCAAACTTAGGGTTTATTGATCATAAAAATTATAATTTAGCCAGGCCAGGCCATAGATCATCTATTGAGTCAAGGAGGGCATCTTACACATCTTAGAAGACTGTACTTAGATAACCAATTTGTAATTAACAAAAAATGAAAGCTGACCTTTCTCCTTGAGATGATATATCACTAACCACATGAGGAAAAGAAGGTTTTGACTCAAAACTGCCTAAATAGAATTTAAGGGAATGGAACTCTTTGCACTTGGGAACTATCATCTTCTCTACTTGTTGGTAGTGCAGATGTAGCAATATATCCAATGTACCAGAACGCAAGAATATCAGTTGTATGTTCACATGATATTCCAATGTGACATGCTTCTCTGTAGAGTAGGTAATTGGTGAAACCCATCAACTATTAAAATTCTGTCAGTGTAATTGTGAGATTTCAGAGTGCACGCAGAAACCTGTCCTGAGAAGCAGGAACAAGTAACCGATCGCATTGACAAAATCAGTATTTTACTTCCTCACAGCCAAAAGGGAATTCCTAATTTAGATAATAGTCCTCCCTCCTCAGAGTCTGTTCAAGTGAACAGTAACAAAGTGCAAATAGCAACGCTCTTACTTCCCTAGGGGGGATTTGACAACTTTCTAGGAAACCCAAAAGTACCCGGGGTCTAATACAGAGACTTTTCTTCTCATACAAACACTCAGATAATGAATGGTCTTTTGTTCCTTTTGTCCCTTTTCCCAGGATATTTTTCTAAATCTGAAAAAAAAACAGAATATTTTTCTAAATCTGCAAAAAACGTACACAGCATACTTCTTAGAAAATTAAATATCCCAAAAAACAAACTTCAAGGGCAAATTTCAGAGAACCACACACCTGTGTTTTCTGTTCTTCTTGCACTCCTCTCTTACTGTTCCCTCCCTCCTCTGCATCATTTCATTTTTCCCTTACCGATTGCTATCCCTCCAGTAACCACTCCTCCACCCTAGCAAAAAGAGCAAGGGTATATCCTCTACTTGAAGAGTTTGCTGAAGCACTGCTTTTCTCTTCAGATACAATCCTGATTGAGCCCTCCACGTCAAGCCTGAGAGAGAACACGAAGGGCTTCTGGCCCAGATAATACATCTGGCTCCCTCTCAGGAGTCAGTGTAAGCACGGGGATACCTTACCATAAGAGCTCATGCATGAGCTTTTCTTCAAATGAGAAAATAAAATAAAAATGTGACAGAAGAGAAAAGTTGCAAGCAAATTAGAATTATGGACAAAATATAGGAGATATGAATATCGACATCTTGAATTTATTCACAAAGTGGGTTCCTATTAGTGACAAAGGAGGTACCCAATGGACTATTTTGTAAAGTTTTAGGTCTCAAATTGTTTAGTAAGTAAATAAGTACCAACCTGAACAATTTGTTTTCTTTACAGCCACAGAGGCACGTTTTACCAAATTCATTAGCAAAGTAAGTTAAATAAGCATTATAAATGTGTTAAAAATGGGTAATTTTCAACCAAGATGCTTATGCTCAACTTTCTATTTGCACCAATGTAATTGTAATTCATGTAATTGGGTTAATCTAAATATGATGAGACATTTACTTTTACAACTGAAAAATAGTAATAACTTACTGAGTGTCTGTTGTTTGCTAGGAACTATTTGAAGCGCTTTAATATTTCATTTCATTTAATGAGCAAAACACACAATTATTTAGGTATTACTGTAATGTCCCTGCTACAGATGAGAAAACTGGCCTGGGAAGTTTAAGTACATTTCTCAACACCCTTTAGGTAAGAAGAGTTTCCTGCCCCAATGAGCCTAACCAATAATCTGTGCTGTTAATCATCGAGCTCCTCATTTGTTTCAGTCCAATCCAGGCATTTTCTTTTTTGGTCTTTGATGGCTAAGTAGTTTTATATTTTAGTATCACACAGTAGTTAAATTAATCCCATTTGGATGATGAAACTAAGGCCAGTTAGGTAATATTACTTATGCAAATATACACAGCAAGACTGCTACAGAGCAGTGGATGACACAAATTCCCGGTATCCATGACACTGTTTAGCTAATTTTTTTACATTAAAGATAACAAAGTGGTGGGTGGCCTAACCACTTCTTATTTCCAAGAATCTACCCTAGCTATAAACATTACATTTTAAACCTAGTGCCCTAAGCTCAGACATGATGCACCGTCTAGTGATGGAAAGTGACAGAGTATCACTGAGGGGTAGCTGCGGCAAGGGAAATCCAAGGGGACAAATGAAAACACACACACACACACACACACACACCCACCCCAACTGCTTGAGGGAGATGTGCGAAAATAACACAGGCAAATATTGAGCTAAAACGGTGCTGGATAGAGAGAGATGTCTATGAAAATCTTTGCTAATATTTTGTATGACAGTTGAAATAAAGACCCATATAATCATCTTCCTTTCTTCCAGCTGTTCTAGATAGAAGCACTGAAGAATCATATATACTTAGACATCTGGAAAAATATTCAGATGTTGCCAGACGTGCATTTCTTTTGGCCACAAAGAGATGGTGATGAGCCTCAGTGTGAGGACAAGCATTAATACTCTGTAGATGTACACATTATTTTTTTTAGAAAGTGGTTGTTTCCTTCTAGAAAGTCTCCTCTTTAGAACTTGGCACTACTTCCCTCTTCCTTTGCTAGCTCAGTCTGTGTTATATTATGTATTGGTTTGGCAGCACAAATTGAATTTTACCTTATGACTTGGACAGGAAAGTCTAGCCTAAATTTGTTGCATATTTGTATGATTTATAGAATATAGACAGATGAACTCAGAAAGCCGCCTAGATATGTAAATAATAACAAATAGAAGGATTTGCAAATTATGTTCCAAAGTTCTGCTGTGGGAAACTACATATATTTCATTCTTTAAATTAAAAAAAAAGAAAACAACTATGGAAATGTCAGGAGCATTGCTTCTTCTTTGTGCAGCTAACATATTCAGTAATAATCAGGATAATGGTAACTATTATATATAGCATGCCAAGCTCTTTACATTGTTCTTACATATGCTCACTCATTTTAAGCACTGTTAAATATAGTGACAGAAAAGGAAACAGAGGCACAGATGTGAGCATATCCTAGAGAGTCACCAGAGAACCTGTCATACAACTTCTAGTGTGGGCTGGCTTCCCTGTCTCACATTCTCATGAGTGTGTTACTTTTGAAATTTCTATCTTATTCTTCTATAGAGCTAGAAAACCTGGAAGACCTAGACGAAGATAAATGGAATCATTAATCTTCAGTCTGGATTCTAATGTCATTTGCCATACTTTTCACTTGAGATTGATGTAATATTGTGCCACAAAATGGGAAATCTAGCGAGTAGAAAATAGAGCTTGAATATTTTTTGGAAGAAATTTTTCACTATAGAAAAAGAGAATGGCTATAGTTATTTAATATAAAAAAGATTTACCCACCTGGCTATTTATCTATGTAATTCCATGTATTAGTATACAACTACCTTCACATTTGAAATATATCTCTTCAGATCAACACTTGGCCATGATACCTAAAATCGTCCCCCAAGTACATCAGAATGCAGCCAAAAAGAGCAAAGCACAACAGAAAGAGAGAAGAGAAACAAAAAGACTTTCCATTTATAATGAATTTGCTTGTCCAGAGTTCTGAGTTCCTGCATGAAGCAGAAATTCTTCATTCATAAGAAAATGGCAGACATCAGCTTGGGAGGTTGACAGCTATTTCCTCTAATAAAGTTTGCACTCTCTCTTTCTCTCCCTCCATCTTTCTGCATCTATCTCTATCTATCTACTGTACATGCTTTTGTAGAATTTCAGGAACAGCTTTTTATCTGGATAAAATGGCTGCCTGAAAGAGCTACAGAATGTAATAAAAAGCTTTACCCCAAAGCTTCTATGCATTCCAAAATCTTGCACTTGGATAAGAGAAATATTTAGCCTCAGGTGACTGAGAACACTTACTGTTGGTTGCATAACGTATGGCGGATGAGGCATCCATGAAGTGCTCTGGACCTATGCATCAAACAGCATTTATTAGCACAAGGCAATCACAGAGAGAACTTGGTTCTTGCGTTCAGTGGAGTCACACTAGGTTATAAGAAAGAGGAGTCCATCTGACTCTACAGCTAATTAGTGCTCACAACCATGCTTAAAAAGGGAATGCTCGAACTTGATTACTTTGGTCCCTGAAACATGGTAAAATGTAAAGCAACTTCTCATATCACCAGAGCTGGCTTCAGTGCTCACATGGATTGGATAAGTCTTGGAACATATTTTGAGGTTGATGTTAAAGACTAAAGTCTTAGAAGCCTCAGAGACCATTTGGAGGGCAACTCCCAGGGGATGCCTTGGAAAATAATTAAGGAAGCAAGAGCTGACTGCTAAGACTTCCTTGTTTTCTGTCACTGGGTATAACTTCAAATGCTCAAACGATCTCATCTTAAAAATATGTCCAAGTGGTAAAAGTTTTGGTAAGAACTAAAGAGATAAGCCAGAAATTTGGGGGAAGAGATTTAGGTTAAACCCAAGTTCAGCAAGTTTGTATGTTTTCCCCTCATAGTAATTGGTATGAAAATAAAAATGAGCATTTGAGAAAGGCAACTATTCTCATATGTACCATGTGTCAGCCAAATGAGGAAGTCAGTCTGTATAAGCTAAAAGTCACATAGAGAACCCCGAAGATTTTTCTTCAATATACTTGCATCAGCGAAATTGCCAATATGTTTTGGATTAAAAAAAAACAACAGTGGTGAAAGGAGAGAATCAACATAGAAAATTTCTCTAATCCCTTTTTGAGAAAAGGGAGCTAGAGTTAAATTCTACTTATGAGCCCTCCCAAGTAAAATCACTTATCTGTGGATATTTTATTCATGTCACCAAAGTGCTCTACCCCATGGCTCAATGGGTGGTCTTGGCTCAAATAGAGGCCGGGATTAGGGGGAAAAAGAAAACACACACACACACATACACCCCCCAACCAGACAGGCCTGTGGGAAGAACAAAAACTGGTCACCACCTGCACATATCCTCATGGGCCTCAAGAAAAGGCAATTAAGAAATCAATCATTCTGAGATCCCCCCAATGCAATTCAGACAAAAGTCTATTTCATTCACCCACAGATATATTTCAAGAGTTTTGAGTGCAGAAAAAGAATGAAATGATTTGCTTCAGGGGCAAACAGTAAGAAAAAAATGCATATAGTCTCAAGTTTGATACTCTGACAGCTGGGACATCCCGAAATGCAGTGGCAGAATAAGGTGAAACTTCACTGAATTAGTAGCAGTCAGCAACATTATAGCATTACTCATTGTAAAATATCCACCCAAGCATCTGAAAAATACTGAGAACCACAGGCAGGCATACAGTTTCACTCTGTCTCTCTTTTCCTCTCTCCAAACTTAAAAAAAAAAAAAAAAAAAAAAAGACAATATACTCTTTCTATGTGCAGCATTTATAGGCATTTTCTAATCAGAATTGAAATTATTGTTTAAAGAATAATATCAGATTATTATTATCAGAACACGGAGTAATATCACATATTTGATAACTCAACAGAATATGATTAGGAGTATTTTTTGAGGGAGAAGGGTGACTATTTCAATCCACCTGTGTGCTTGGAATTAACTGGTTAACAACGTCTGATTAAGGACACACATTGGGGCTCAGATATTCCAGCATTTCAACATTAGGGAGCCCTAAGGTCTTTTAGGGTCTTTTCTGGAATTAAGAATGAAGTAAGAACAGGGAGTAGAAATAACGTTTTCCTACTTTGGTAATCTCTATTTCTTGGGAAGTATGATTTAACATCTATGGGTGTAGCTTTACCAGGGCAACCATGACAAAACGAGATGACAATGATGAAATATTCCTTAGCGAAGGAACTGCCAGAAATGTGCTTTTAGAAAAGACGTGATAGGGAATGTGAACAACCAAAGTAACAGACAACAAAACATAATTTCCCAGTGACAAGAGAGCTGTGTGTTAGTGTTGGTTGGCAAGTAGCGTAATCATGAAAAATCAGCGGGAAGAACGAAAGCATAGTGGGTCTTACTATTCAGTGCACCGATGCCAACAGGCCTTTGAAAGTATAGGCTGATTCGTAACTTCAGCATTATTGCATTAAGATGTGACGAGAGTATATGAGGAAAAATTTTCTTTTAATTCTACTCTGTCCCTTCTGCCTCTGAATAGTGGATTAATGGCCAGGAAAGATCTCTCCTGAGGGGCAGGTAAATTGGACATACCTGATATGTGGAGACAGGGGAAGCAGCAATGAATGGCGTGATGGATGTCTGTGGAATCATGCGGTTGGTTGCGATACTGTACGGTGAAGAATAAAATCTGCAAACAGAAAACAAAAAAAAAAAAAGAAGATTCATGAAGCTGCTGCATGCCTGGCTGCTAATCAAATGCTATCAGGCACCTCTGGGGAAGACAGATTTCTACCCACATGTTTTTCCACCAACTGTTAACAGGAGTATCCAGGAGATTTACGGTAGCTGATTCCACTAAGTGAAATGAATTGTTCTGAACAAAATGACAATGTTGAGTCATCTTATAAAATTAGCCACAAAAAAATCTCTCTCTTATGCCAAGTGAATGAGTCTTTAACCAACAGATGAAGAAACGCCACAGGCGTTATTTTAAAAAGGGGGGGAGGGGCAATGCCATTTAAAAGCGTTCTAAAAGAAAGGTGAAATGAAAACACCAAGATGGACAAAGGTGAATGATGTTACACATACAGGGACTGCATCTATCCATTCAGGAAATAAGAACCAGTTTCTAGAAAGTTCTGGATATATTGTGCTAGGCGTGGGTTCATGCCCTCATGCAGAAATTCTTTCTCCACAGAAAGGGAAGGAGGAGGACAATTTGTTTCTGGGTTGGAATAGCAATACTTTCTGTATTTAATCAAGGCACTGGTGGCGATATCAGACCTATATGATATATTCCTGTTGCCTTTGTAAAAAGCACTGAATTTTCTAGTCTCCTAGAGGCCTTCATTGAACAGCTATAGAATGTTACTGAGCTGGATCAGAAGAGGGATGAATTGTCCTTCTGGAGGATTTATTCAAAGGTCCTGGATATGAAAATAGTAGCATGCCCATCTCTGCTTAGTCTGTACTGTAAAGTTCACAAGTTACCTAATGTTCAAATTTGTCAGCTGAATTTTAAATCATGTAAAAGGCTAGATGAAATCTGGTTGCTTGAGATATATGAAGATACATTGGAAAATGCATATCAGGAATAATGGTATCACTATTTCAGTTTGCTGTACAAAAACTCTATTTTTTTGATAGTATGACTGAGGCAGTATTTGAGTATACTCAATGTAAATTATACCTAATAAATTTGACTTAAAATACTACTAACATGTTAGAGGGCATTCATCTCTCCACTTAAGTATAGACCAAAGACTTTAAAAGAGCCTTGAGAGATTCTCTATTCAGTCCCTTAAAATCTAGCTTATTCTTACAGTGATCAGCCTAAAACGCCCCAAAGGCTTTCCATTGCAATAAGAACAAAATTGGAACTCCTTGCACTGACCAGTGTTTTTTTTTTTTTTTTACCTCTCTGACATGTTTTTCCTACTCTTCTCCCCAGAGTAAACTAGGATGAAACCACTTACTCTTCTCTATTACATGATCTCATCATTCTCACTCCCATCTGCCCACTGAACTCGCAATTCTCTCTCCCTACAATGCTCGTTTCTCTAAATCTTCATAAGGCTGTTTCTTTTTCATTTTTACTCTCACTCAATTGTCCCTGCTTTATAGAGGACTGTGTCTCAATTACCAACTGAACTGCCATTTCTGTCCCACTTACTCTTAATCTCTTTATCCTAGTTTATTTATTATTTGCTCTTATCACTACCTGAAGTAGTAAGTTACAAAAACTCCTTATGAGTAATTGTGCCCCCCATATATAAGCTTTAACCCCGAGGATGGTTGTAAAGATGGGGCCTCCAGGGATGTAACTGAGGTCAAATGAGGTCATAGGGGCAGGGCTTGATGAAATAGGATTTGTGTTCTAAAAAAAAAAAAAAAGAAGAAAGAAAGAAAGAAACTGACTCAGAGACTCACTCTGATTCTTTCTCATGCACACAAACTGAGGAAAGGCTATGTGAACACAGACCAAGACTGAGCCATCTGAAAGCCAGGAAGACAGCCCTCCTCAAAATTTGCACCATGATCTTTTTTTTTTTTTTCAATTGTTAAATCATAGTTGTGTACATTAGTGCAATCAAGGGGTACAATGTGATGGTTTCATATACAATCTGAAATATTCTTATCAAACTGTTCAACGTAGCCTTCATGGCATTTTCTTAGTTATTGTATGTAGAAATTTGTATTCTACCTTTAGTAAGTTTTGCCTGTACCCATTCCAAGATGCACCATAGGTATGGCCCCACCCATTACTCTCCCTCTACCCTAACCTCCTCCCTCCTTTCCCCTTCCTTGGCCCTTTTCTCATAGTCTTGTGCTATAGTTGGGTTGTAGACTTCATGTGAAAGCTATAATGTAGCTGCATAGTAGGGCTGAGTACATTGGATACTTTTTCTTTCATTCCTGAGATACTTTGCTAAGAAGAATGTGTTCCAGCTCCATCCATGTAAACATGAAAGAGGTAAAGTATCCATCCTTCTTTAAGGCTGCATAATATTCCATGGTGTACATATACCACAATTTGCTAGTCCATTTGTGGGTCGATGGGCACTTGGGCTTCTTCCATGGCTTAGAAATTATGAATTAGGCTGCAATAAACATTCTGGTACAGATGTCTTTGTTATATTGTGACTTTTGGTCTTCTAGGTATAAACCTAGTAAAGTAATTATAGGATCGAATGGCAGGTCTATTTTTAGGTCTCTAAGTATTCTCCAAACATCCTTCCAGAAGGGTGCATTCCCACCAGCAGCGTAGAAGTGTGCCCTTTTCTCCACATCCATGCCAACACCTCTGGTTTTGGGATTTTGTTATGTGGGCTACTCTTACTGGGGTTAGGTGATATCTCAAAGTAGTTTTGATTTGCATTTCTCTGATGATTAAGGATGATGAGCTTTTTTTCATGTGTTTGTAGATTGTGCGTCTGTCTTCTTTGGAGAAGTTTCTCTTCAAGTCCCTTGCCCACCCTGAGATGGGATCACTTGTTCTTTTCTTGCTAATACATTTGAGTTCTCTGTGGATTCTGGTTATTAGACCTTTATTGGAGGTATAACCTGCAAATATTTTCTCCCATTGTGAGGGCCATCTGCTTGCTTTGCTTACTATGTTCTTGGCTGTGCAGAAGCTATTTAGTTTGATCAGGTCCCAGTAATGTATTTTTGATACGGCTTCAATTGCCTGGGGAGTCCTCGTCATAAAATATTCACCCAGGCGATTCCTTCAAGAGTTTTCCCTACACTTTCTTCAAGGATTTTTATAGTTTCATGTCTTAAGTTTAAATCTTTCATCCAGTGAGACTCTATCTTAGTTAATGGTGAAAGGTGCGGGTCCAGTTTCAGTCTTCTACAGGTTGCCAGCCAGTTCACCCAGCACCATTTGTTAAATAGGGAATTTTTTCCCCACTGAATGTTTTTAATTGGCTTGTCAAAGATCAAATAACAGTAAGTAGCTGGATTCATCTCTTGGTTCTCTATTCTGTCCCAGACATCTACTTCTCTGTTTTTGTGCCAATACCATGCTGTTTTGATCACTATCAATTTACAGTACAGTCTCAAGTCTGGTAGCGTGATTCCTCCTGCTGTGTTTTTATTGCTGAGTAATGTTTTGGCTATTCAAGGTTTTTTCTGATTCCATATACAATGAAGTATTATTTTTTCAAGATCTTTAAAATATGACAATGGAGCTTTAATAGGAATTGCATTAAAATTATATATTGCTTTGGGTAGTATAGACATTTTAACAATGTTGATTCTTCTCAGCCATGATCATGGTATGTTTTTCCATTTGTTAACATCTTCAGCTATTTCTTTTCTTAAACTTTCATAGTTCTCTTTGTAGAGATCTTTCACGTCCTTTGTTAGGTATACTCCCAAATATTTCATCTTCTTTGGCACTACTATGAAAGGAGTAGAGTCCTTGACTGTTTTTTCGGCTTGGTTATTGTTGGTATATATAAAGGCTACAGATTTATGGGTGTTGATTTTGTAGCCTGAGACATTGCTGTATTCCTTAATCACTTCTAAAAGTTTTGTAGTAGAATCCCTAATGTTTTCCAGATATACGATCATGTCATCTGCAAAGAGGGAAAGTTTGATCTCTTCTGACCCTATCAGGATACCCTTGAACGCCTTTTCTTCCCTAGTTGTGATGGCTAAAACTTCCATTACAATGTTAAAGAGCAATGGAGACAATGGGCAACTTTGCCTGGTTCCCAATCTAAGTGGAAACGATTTCAATTTAACTCCATTCAATATGATATTGGCTGTGGGTTTGCTGTAGATGGCCTCTATTATTTTAAGAAATGTTCCCTCTATACCAATTCTCTTAAGTGTTCTGATAATGAAGGGATGCTGGATATTATCAAAAGCTTTTTCTGCATCAATTGAAAGAATCATATCATCCTTATTTTTTAGTTTGTTTATGTGCTGAATTACATTTATAGATTTATGTATATTGAACCAGCCTTGAGACCCTGGGATAAATCACACTTGGTCATGGTGTATAATTTTTTGATGTGTTGTTGGATTCTGTTTGTTAGGATCTTATTGAGTATTTTAGCATCAATATTCATTAGTGATACTGGTCTATAATTTTCTTTTCTTGTTGGGTCTTTCCCTGGTTTGGGGATCAAGGTGATGTTTGCTTCATAGAATTTGTTGGGTAATATTCCTTCTTTTTCTATATTTTGGAAGAGGTTTAGTAATATAAGTACTAGTTCTTCTTTAAAGGTTTGGTAGAATTCTGACATAAAGCCATCTGGTCCTGGACTTTTCTTTTTAGGGAGATTTTGTATAGTTGATGCTATTTCAGAACTTGATATAGGCCTGTTCAACATTTCCACTTCATTCTGGCTAAGTCTTGGTAGGTGACGTACTTCCAGGTATTGGTCAATTTCTTTCAGATTTTCCTATTTCTGAGAGTAGAGTTTCTTACAGTATTCGTTAAGGATTTTTTGAATTTCTGAGGGGTCTGTTGTTATTTCATCGTTACCATTGATGAAATTAGAGATTTTACTCCTTTTTTCCTGGTTAGGTTGGCCAAAGGTTTATCTATTTCCTTGATCTTTTCAAAAAACCAACTTTTGGATTTGTTGATCTGTTGTATAATTCTTTTGTTTTCAATTTCATTTAATTCTGCTCTGATTTTGGTTATTTCTCTTCTTCTGCTGGTTTTGGGGTTGGAATATTCTTCCTTCTCCAGTTGCTTGAGATATCCCATGAAGTTATTAACTTCATCTCTTTCAGTTTTCTTGAGGAAGGCTTGCAGTGCTATAAATTTCCCTCTTAGGACTGCCTTTGCAGTATCCCAGAGGTTCTGGTAATTCGTGTCTTGATTGTTGTTTTGTTCCAAAAATTTGGTGATTTCCTTCTTAATCTCGTCTATAACCCATCTATCCTTCAGCATAAGGTTGTTTAGCTTCCATGTTTTTGTATGGGTATGCAGGTTCCTGTTGTTATTGAGTTCAACTTTTATTCCATGATGGTCTGAGAAGATGCAAGGAATAATTTCTATTTTTTTTAATTTGCTGAGGTTAGATTTGTGGCCTAGGATGTGGTGGATTTTGGAGTATGTTTCGTGGGCTGATGAGAAGAATGTGTATTTCGTTTTGTTGGTATGAAATGTTCTGTAAATGTCTGTTAAGTCCAGATGTTGAATGGTTTAAGTTTAAATCCAAAATTTCTTTGCTTAGCTTCTTTTTGGAGGATCTATCCAGCACTGCTAAAGGGGCATTAAAATCTCCAACTACTATGGAACTGGAGGAAATCAAGTTGCTCTTGTCTATTAGCGTTTCTCTTATAAATTGAGGTGCATTCTGGTTGGGTGCATAAATATTAAAAATTGAAATCTCATCATATTGAGTATTACCTTTAACAAATATGAAGTGTCCATCCTTATCCTTCCTTATTTCAGTGGTTTAAAGCCTATCGTGTCTGCAAATAGGATTGCAACGCCTGCTTTTTTGCTTTCCATTTGCCTGGAGTATAGATGACCATCCCTTCACCTTGAGTCTAAATTTGTCTTTTAATGTAAGATGTGATTCTTGTATGCAGCAGATATCTGGTTTGAGTTTTTGTATCCAGTCAGGTAACCTGTGCCTCTTTAGAGGACAATTTAAACCATTCACATTAATTGAGAATATTGATAAGCCTTTCGAGTGTCCCATGGACATTTTTAATCCTTTTGCGACTATGGAAGTTGGAATTTGATCAAAATTTTCTGGGTGGGTTTACTTTTGTGGTGAAGGATTACACTGGTCTTTATGGAGGATAGGTCTGAGAATATCCTGGAGAGCTGGTTTCGTTATGGCAAATTTCTTCAGCATGTGAATGTCATTCAAGTATTTAATTTGTCCATCATAAATGAAACTTAGTTTAGCTGGGTACAGGATCCTGGTTGAAAGTTATTTTGTTTTAGGAGATTAAAAGTCAATGACCATACACTTCTAGGTTGAAAGGTTTCAGCAGAGAGATCTGCAGTTATTCCAATATTCTTCCTCTTGTAGTTGATGGTTTTCTTTCATCTGGCTGCTTTCAGAATTTTCACCTTCATATTAACTTTAGTGAAGTTGATTATGATGTGTCTTGGGGATGTCTTATTTGGGTTGAGTCTTGCTAGAGTTCTGAAACTGTCTGCTATCTGAATTTCAGAATCTCTTGGCATGTCTGGAAAGTTCTCCTTCATAATCTCATGGAGAAGAGACTCTGTGCCTTGTGAAGCCACTTCATCACTTTTGTGGATCCCTATAGACGAATATTGGTTTTCTTCGAATTATCCCAGAGCTCTCTGAGAGAGTGATCTGTTTTTGCCCTCCATTTGTCTTCCTCTTTGAGAGTTTGGGAGCATTTGAAAGCTTTGTATTCAATGTCAGAAATCCTTTCTTCTGCTTGCTCCATTCTGTTATTGAGGGATTCTACTGTGTTTCTCAGATCTTTGAGGGCTGCAATTTCTCATCTCAATGTGTCAAAATCTTTGGTCATTTGGTCTTTGAATTCATTGAATTCTTGAGATATCTTTTGGGTTACTGCTTGGAATTCTGATTTGATCTTATTTGCTATCCAGATTCTGAATTTGATTTCTGACATCTCATCTATTTGTTTGTGCATGGGATCTTGTGCTGTGTCTGCCCCATTGATCCGTGGGGAAGTTGAGCTACTCTGACTATTCATATTGCCAGAGTTTTTCTGTTGATTTTGCCTCATGATTGTTTTTCACCATTGTCTCTGGCCGTCCTCAGATTGGGGAGGTGTTTCTCCAAGATTAGACCCCATGGGATCATTCTATTGTTGCTGGATCTTTGTAGTGAGTGGCCCTGTGTTGTTCCTCTGGGGATGCCCCAGCCAGGGAGTTCTGGTTGTGGAAACAGCTCCAGTGTGTGACACACTGGATCCAGCAACAGGGCGGGAGGTTATGCACATGGTTCTGGGAGTGCCTGGTGCCCAGTGACTTTAGCACAGAGAGCCCAAGGCTCCAGCAGTCTTTGGCCAGGAGAAGGGCTCTGTGCAGAGGCAGGGAGGGCTCCGGAGGGCATGCAGCTACCAGAGTTCCTGGCTTGATGAGTGGCCAAGTGTGGAGGCAGGGAGGGTTCAGGATTGTGGACGCAGCATTGCACGGCTCCCGCAGTTCCTGGTCAGGGCATGCGGAGGCCTGGCGGTCATGGGGTCGTAACATAGCTCTTATGGAGGTCTGGGTGGCACCAAGCCCAGGAGTCTGAGGTTGCTATGAGCTGTGATACCATGGCACTCTACCCAGGGCAACAGCCTGAGGCTCCAGTGTGCCAAAACTGGTCTCACTCTTCCCCTGAGGGTTAAGGCTGTAAGGCAGCTCAGTCCCTGCGTTTAGACTGCTTAGTCACTAGGTTACTAGCTCCCGCCTGATCCTTGCTCTGCAAACCTGAGGGTGGAACTTGCCAGGGCAGTTCTCTCACAATGGCTCCCTGCGGCCCACAGCCGAACACTATTAGCTCTGTTCGGCTCAGCAGCTCAGTCTGGGCCCCTAGACAATGCCCAGAGTTCTCCGCACTCCTGCTCAAGCTCTCCCCAAAGGCAGTTCAACTGAGTACCAAGTCCAAAAACACCAAAACAGTTCACAGGTAAGGCCTTTCCAGTTTGCAGTCTCATTGCTGCTTGTACTTACAGCTGCCAGTGGGATTAGGTCGATCAGACACACCTCCTCTTTTCTTTTGCAAGGCAAAAATATGCAACATTTTCTCGATTATCTGTCTCTCCACACCAAAAAGGGGCAAATATCTCCCTCAGGACTCCAGTTTCTGTCTCAACCCCCGATTCCAAACCCCCAGTTGTGCATATGGGGAAACTTCCTGGGTGGAAGTGGTGAGCCCTTCCTCACAGTGGCCGGAGTAGCCCAGATGCGTCTGGCACCAGACAACTTTTTTTTTTTTTTTGAGGCAATTTCACCTTGTTGTCTGGGCTGGAATGCCATGGCATCAGCCACAGCCACAGCAACCTCAAACTCCTGGCCCCCCAAAGTGCTGGGATTATAGGTGTGAGTCACCAAGCCTGGCACTCTGAGCTGACAAATACAATGCATTGATTGATAGTTTCTCATTCTGTAATGTCAGCTACAAGAGGGTTAACGGGATATCACCCTTATTGCTTAGAACAGAGCATAGGACATACAAAAAAATAACTATATGTTCAATGAATGAATGAATGTAGAACAGCTTAGGGTATACAGTTGCAATTACAGTACAGGATGATCTATGTCAAGATGACAGGAGCATGGAGGATGGGTCCTGAAACAAGTAGGAAATCAAGGAACAGGATCCCCAAGATGTCCCAACATCACCTATTTGTAAATGCTCAGTGGAAATGTAAATAACATAGGCTTTCTAAGCATGCAGAGGCATTTGTAACTAGGGAAAACAGTCCTTTCCTATGAACACCATGGTTTGCATTTTAAAAATCCCTTTAGGTTTTATCTTTGACAGATTTTATTTACAAAGCACTGGACAGAAAGACTTATTTGGAGCTCATAATGACATGAGAGGCACCCATGACCACTCAACAAACAGTCCTTTTTCATATTCTATGCAGTAGTTTAACTTCTGGTAGAAACTCAAGTTCATCTTCTTACAAAGACAGAGCAAATTGCACATCACATTTTAGCCTGGCTGGTCTGTTTTGTAAAATGTACCAATTGGAGTATTAAAAATGAAAGCAATAAAGATTAGATTGACAGGCAGTGTTTACAGGAAATTCTATGGGGAAAACAGAGAGCAAAAACATAAAGAAAACAGCCAAGTAAACTGATACTAGCAAAAGGAACCCTTGGGGGAAAATTTAATGCATTTTTGTTCTATCTGCTCTAATCCTATCCATC